>NC_092869.1:17288294-17307083 GCF_032062135.1 Pyxicephalus adspersus
AAAAAAAAACTGTCCATCAAAATGCACTTCCTTGTTACACATGACTGTAACCTTCCAGTACCTCAACCTCAATAAAATGTAGTGGGCAGAGTTCATTTTCTAATGATTCCATAGTGATGAAGTTTTAGGGGATGTCACAGATGTTCCCCACTTGTACCTATATTTTTGGTTTCTTACACCTCCCCATTCCCCAATTGAAGTTCAGAATTAGTTAAGTGGACAGGAATGTATAACGGCAGGGAAGCCCATTTTGATGGGCAGAGTATTTTATGTTCTAATGATGCTGTAGTAATGAGATTGAAACAGCAACCCCAAAGTTCAATTTTCATAACTGTTTACATTTGTGACCTCCATATCTTAAAATTCTTTAAAGCTGGGGGGCTGAAATTGTAATAACTAGTATTTATGAAGGTCCCCTGTACACCCTGAAAATTACATGTCATTGTGACATACAGTTTAGGAGATATGGAGGTTTGTACACACAGAGCTGAGGAAGGAACATGAGGAAGCAGAATTCACACGCAGAGCTAGAGGTAGATACATTTCACAGGCAGATTTTTTTTAAACAGAAAACCGTCAACAAAGCTCTCATCTTCTCATTTACCAGAACCAGGACATTTTATTTTTGACTTGCTGTATATCAGGGGTTGTAGACCACTAAGCTTTAGCTAGGACCATTTTGGCTGCAGTAGACAGATATGGTAATAATTTAAATTGGTTCATAGTACAAGCGGATGGTATCTAAAGAGTTCTACTAAGGGAGCTTCATATTTCTCACACATTTCTCCAAATGTAAAGATCCCATCCAAATTTAAAAAGTAATGAATTCTGTACAAGCCTTTCTCCACCCAGCAACCAAAACACCTTGGTTCCTCCATGCCAGGGGGAAACATTGGGTTCCCAATAATAGAAGCTACTGGAGTATAACTAGACATAAGACCCCCTGATTGTTTAATTGAATCCCAAATTCTCAGTGTGTGATTCAATATAAGATTAGAAATACTATGTCTCTGTTTATCCGAGACCCATCCGAGTATTGTTTCCACTGATATTGGTGTTATCACTGCATTCTCAATATTTACCCATTTAGTAATATGGTTCTTTTTATATTACATTAAGAAGGGACTTACCTAAGCTGCCTTATAATACAAACTCAAGTTCGGAACTGATAAACCTCCCATATTCTTAAGTTCCAAATAAAGTAAGTCTAGGAACTCGTTGGCATTTTGCCCCCCCCCCCCCCAAAAAAAAAAACCTGATTATCTTACGCTGTAACAATTTAAGTACCGTATTTTCCGGTGTATAAGGCGACTGGGCGTATAAGACGACCCCCCACTAACCAATCATTTGGGGGTCGTGTTATATGCCCAGTATTGTACTGTTCCTTCTGCCTGTCAGATCTCACTATTGTGAGAGAACTGAGAGGCAGAAAGAACTGTACACTACTAGTTGTAAGTAATGAATGGGCACGTTCCTTTAATAAATGGGCGTGTTCCAGTGAAGAGCCAATCCAGGCTCTGCACTGGAGAGCCAATCCAGGCTCTCCACTGGGGAGCCAATCCAGGCTCACGTCCTGCTGTGAAGCAACGCGAGCCTGCCCAGGAGGACTCGTGTAAGCTGAAAAGCAGGAAGACAGAAGGAGGCACAGGAGGACTCGCAGGGACGCCAGACCAGAGAGAGGACACCGGGCGCTGCAGGTAAGTACTGGTACCCGGCGTACAAGGCGACCCCTGACTTTGTCATAGATTTTTCGGGGTTAAAAAGTCGTCTTGTACGCCGGAAAATACGGTATATGGGTAGGTATAGCAAATGGAAGAACTCTTAGAGTACAAAAATTTCAGTAACCAAGACATCTTTATAGAGGCAATATGGCCTCGCCATGAAATTTGATACCGTTTCCCTGATTCCAAAAGACCAATTAAATATTTCACAAGATCAGGAACATTAACGGCATATAATGTGTCATAGGATGGGGAGATCTATATACCCAGATAAATAAGCCTTTTTGATTCCCGTTGAGTGCCTTAAATTTTGAGCTATTTAAACGGAGTCCCGAAAAGGTTTGAAAACACCCCAGTACCTCAATCAAATTAGGCAGAGATACCTTAGGATTTGTCAAACCAAGTAATATGTCACCTGCAAAAAGGCAAAGCTTATGTTGTTCGCCTTTCACTTCTATTCTCTGGATATCTACATTGTTTCTAATTGCGATAGCCGGGGGTTCCACCACCAATGCAAACAACAATAGTGATAATGGACAGCCCTGTCTAGTATCTCTAACTATCGAGAAGCTCTCTGAGCGGTAACCCATTTATTAGATGAAAGCTTTGGGGGAAGCATACAAGGAGTATATTCATTAACAAAAAGTAGGTCCAAAACCCCATTTAGCAAATAGACATGAGACATGGCTTTAGCACCGAGTCAAACGCTTTACTAATATCCAAGCTTAACAATAGTGCTGGAATGTTATCTTGTTTAGTCTGATGTCCCAAATGCAGTGTTCTCCGTATACTATACCCTGCTTGCCGGGTATCCAGTTTGATCCATCAATGCAATATCACTTATACTCCCATTCAACCTGGACACCAAGATCTTGGCATCCAGGTTAAGTAAAGAGATCGGTCTATCATTAGACTTCATTGTTGTATCAGTAGAGGGTTTTGGTAACATACAAATGGCCGCATCCAGTATACTGGGTTCCAGTGTCTCCCCTTTCAAAATATTAATGAACATCTCTACCAAGTAGGGCCCTAAGATCTGCTGATATTTTTTATAATATAGTGCCGAAAATCCATCAGGTCCACAACGCCTATTGGGCTTAAGGCACTTGATGGTTTGGGTCACTTCAACTAAGGTAATTGGAGCTTCCATTTTTCCCTTTACACATGTGTTAAGCTCTGGGAGATTTATAGACCGAAAAAAGCTATCAAAGACTCTTTTATCAAATGAATCAGTGGTTTGATACAATGCCCATATATGAGTATAAAATTCATGTAATATATTTATTGGATTGCTAGTAAGACCTATCCCATTAACCCTAAGTCGTTGACGTATTAAATGCATGAGATGTTCAAAAAAGTTTAATTGATTATCATTAGGGGCGTAGTAAGACACCAAGGTTACTTTAGCATCATTCAATATTCCCACCAAAATTAAATAGCGACCATCTCCATCCGCTATCTCCTTTTCTAGTTGGAATAACACTGTTTTCCTAAATCCTATAGGCACTCCACTCCATTTGACTGCGGCATTTGCCTTAAAAACAGTGGGATAGGCGACATGGAAATATTTTGTACAAGAAGTAAGATATATATATAAGAAAAAGGAAACATTCATAAAACAAACATTTGCCCAATAAAAATATTCAAGTGCTACTCTAAGAAAGTCTCAGGCGTTTGAGTGATGCAACAATCTTGTGTTCCTTAATCCCCTTTTGTTGCTGGGGAACCACTGATCGAACTATGGGAGAACAAAGACTTTCTGTAGCTTTTGATTTCTCAAATTAGTATGTATCTCGGAGCATAATTACTGAAAAAGGACAACAACTGTTGTATTAAGTTCAGTTATACTTTTTGGCAAGCCATGAATACGAATATTTGAGTGGCACGACCTATTTTTATAGTCCTCCAACTTATGATGTAGAGACAATACTTTTGTTTCAATAGTTCCATATCTTCTTCATGTCCCTCCAAGACAGTAGTAGTGTCATCCATTCGCCCCTCCAATTGCAATATATGTTGTCCCAGTTCTCTCAGCTCTTTAGTAAAATGCTCATTGATTTTTTTTTGTAGTGTTTTCTAAAGCTGTTTTCAGCATCATTTAAAATCTATCAAGGAGATTGTCTGAATCTAATACCTGCTGCTGCTGCTCAGCTGAAGATGGCGTTAAAGGGGAACTCCCTGCAAACATATCTGGCTCGCTGGAGCACTTTCTCCTCTTCTGACTCATAGGAGAGGGAAAGAGTGAGTCCACCATCTGTTTTGCTCTGCCTGCTGCCGCCAGTTGCATTGCCGGTGCTTACCCCGTGTTGGCATCCGGGCTTCTCCTCCATACTCTCGCAGTAGTGCTAGCTTTCTGTGAGCCTCCAGGGACCGATTTTCTGTTTGTGCGCCTGCTAGAGCCTTGTTAGTCTCGGCGTGGTGTGGAGCCGGTTCAGGGTGTTAACACCTGCCAGATCCACGCATGTGTCTCCACTCGCCAGTGCTGCATGAAAATCTCTTTCTACATATGTAAAAAGCTGTATACATCAAAAAGAGAGCCCAAAATAACAATACAAAGAAAATGTCACTTAGAAAATTCACATGTAATTATAAAGTAGTACAACATAACAATTTTGGCCATATAGTGAGAAACCCCATGGACTCACCTGGATTTTTTTTCTTATTTTTTTGGTTGGGGGGGGGGGGGGGGTTACAAAATGGTGACATTAACACTTTCCTTCCATTCACCTATGCATTACAAATTGACCTCCACATTATGAACCTCCAGATGTCATCCCCAGTACTCACAGATCCGGCCCCTGCCGCTTCTAACTTCTAAATATTCAATCACTACTCCGCGCGATGCATCCCACGCCCCCCACCTCCGTTAGACTTTCTACTTTCACCACTGTCTGATTGTCCATGTTACGTCACTAGGTTCACTCCCCGAACCTCCCCTATTTTGAATAGGGGCGGCACCACAAATTATTTCAATACCATGAAAGACATCTATGCCGTAGAAATCTCCCGGCGCATGTGCGAACTAATCACGCACACGCCCTACATCCTTCCCGCTTCCTCCATCACAACAACCAGGGTGGAAAAGCTCCTGTATGCCACAGCGCACGTGCAACTACATTGCGCTGGAGCTTCAAAATCTCGTGGGCACTTCCCCTTTAAAGGACAGACGCTGAGACTGTCCTCCCATGCCGTTTTTCTACACAGCGCCTCTGCTGCACGCAACAGCTCTGCATTTGGTTTTTCAACAGCCATACCAGGTACAGCCTGTTTTATTCCTCAACCCTTTCCATCCCTTCATGTTATTTCACTTGTGACTGTATATTCAGAGCCTACCAACACTTTCTGGTTAAAGTCCCCATCCATCAACTAATAGAACCAATCCACCACTCTGTCCAAGTCTCCCACCCTACCCAGAGCACCAATACCCACTATATTAACAATTATTAGCCGTATCACCATCTACTAATATTCTACTTTGCTTGCACCTTGTTGCCAACATTTTTATATAATACATGTACTTACCTCAAACTATATTTACTACCATAATTCTCCTTTTCCAGACCCTATTGCCACTTTTGAGTGCATCCCCCCTATTGAATCCAATTTATCTCATCTCACAACATCATGTAAGTAACTTTTACTACACCAATACAATCATTTATTATCATCTTTATTTACCAATACCACAGTAGTGTGTTTAAGATATAGCAAAACCCACATGAAATTATGACATTATAGATAGTCTAACCCTTTTTCTCTAATATTGATACAATATATTGTTGAATTATACGTGCCACACTGAGTGCCAAACTGAGTTTCCACTGTCATTGGACTGTTTTATTTTTTTTTTATGGTACCTTTTTGATTTAAAAGATTAAATAATTCATTGACAAATTACACGTTATGTAGCTATCACTATTAGATGACGATTGAGATTGCATGATTTTATGTCTACTATATGTATTGAATCTGATCACATTTTCAAAAAATGTATTAATATATATACTAATATAATATATTTTTTATTTGGAACAATAATTCATTTATTCATTCAGTATGCTTATATGCAGCCTGCAATACAACCTCTTTTGCAAAGTCCCCAAGAATAGCATTATATAGTAATCTAATGATATGATTAGTAAAAAATTCAGCGAGAAATGTTAAAAGGATTATAAGAAATGATGTGAGGAGAAAAATAAGAAAACGAACATCAAAAATAATGTTGTGAGGATGAATGGTCTATATTAGTAAAGATTGGTGGTGGTTTTTAGGCGAACTATAAACTGAACAATTTATAAATTAGTGACAATGGTTAATTTACAGTTGGGTGAGTCAGAGAATGGTGATAGGTATTTACCTGGAAATAATCAATATGTATCCCTGTTGGATCGCTTACAGTAATGAGGAGTACTAGCAAAAGAAAATAATACTACTAGTTACTCTAATGTTGCCTAAAATTTGTGGTAGGGATCAAAAAGTAAAAATAGTAAAAAAAAAAAAAAAAAGCGTATCAGTACTTACTAATTGGTCAGTCACATTGAGTTTACTGGCACTAGTTCAAAAGTAGTGACTTTTCAAAAAGTGATGAAAATGGAGGTTGTTAAAGTCCAAGGGGAAATGGAATCCCAAAATGTCTAAAGGAATTAATCGTTGGAAATATATAAAAAAATTAAAATTTGAAAATATAAAGGTTGTATAAAGTTTAAAGTAGTTAGGGCAACATACTTACATTCTTAGTAAAAAAGGAGAGGAGAAAGGGTATCCTGTCAGAGGTCAGCCTGCACAAAGGGCTGCTGCCGTGTGTCCAGGGCGTCCTTTTAAAATGAAATGGATTGCAGAGAGCTAATAGTATGGTCCCGCACATGCACGATGTGAATAGCTATAGTTACGAGTATGTGGGCAACTTCTGCCCACATCTCGCGGGATAGAAGACGCTTTGCATTGTCATGCTTGCATCATACCCATGCGTGATTAGTTGTATGAGTCCGCGTGTTGTGGGTAAATGCAGCAGAACTGCAAGCAGCCCTTACCAATGCGCCTACAGGAAAGGCATCTGACCTGGACAGGTTCACCCTAGCGTACTATAAACAGTTTCTTCCCCAACTTACACAACCGTGTAACTCTTCTAACCTTGTCTCTCCCGGTGGACTTGGCCAGAGCCCACATCAACGTCATTTTGAAGCCAGAAAAGGACGCTAAGTCTTGTGAGAGCTATGGGCCGATATCGCTCCTGAATTGTGATGTTAAGCTTTTCCCCAGTATATTAGCATTCAGGCTGGCACCCATACCTCAGGGTCTCTTTCATTCGGATCATAGAGAAGCAAAAGAACGCCATTTTGGAAGACTGCCACCAGCTTTACTCTTTACAAATAAAACTATCTGACTGCATCTTAGTATAGAACGGTAATTTATTCACTAGTTTAAACTAGTATCGGAGAAATAGATGTAATATAACAAAACTTATGAATTTCAAAATTTCATCGAAGTTAAAACTTTATTCAAGTTGTCATCTTAAAAGTAGGAATTCTTCGAACAGTGTTTATCTCCAACTATCATTGTACTAATCATACCTAATACGGTCCAAAAATATCCATTGCACTGTACTTGTACTGAGTGGTCTGTATATCAGGGATTCGACTAATCCCCTGAGGAAGCCCGTAATGGCGAAACGCGTCGGGGTAGACCATAAGTATATACATTTGAATTTGACCCATCAGATTGCACTGTGAAACTATGTGTTGAAACCAGCATGGTTTTTTTTAACTTTGTATCTTATCTTGTATAAGATATCTTGTTTGATATCTATCAAGATATAAGATATCTATATCTTGTTTGAAATACGTTGATTTTAGTGAATTTAATAAACAATTTTATATTATATTAAATCTACTTGCCGTAAAGAGCCACTATCTTCTCCATTCCCCCACCTGCCCTTCTAATTTACACACCATGTCACTGTTAACAAGATTCCTTCATTGATCTTCTTGACTGACGCAGGAGGAAGGAGTTCAGTTGCGTGAACTGGGCATATATGTGACAGATACTCACCTTTTTAGGTTCCCCATGCCGTCTTCCTAAATGGATTCAGGCTTTATATCGGAACCCCACTGTTTCTATTAGAGTTAATGGACTTCTCTCCCACCCATTTTCCATTACTAATGGCATGAGGCAGGGTTGTCTGTTGTCCCCCCTACTTTTTATCCTGTTGGTATTGTGATAAACAAAACAGAACATAAAGTGGCCACTGATGCAGATGACCTCCTCCTATATATAACTTACCTTCATATAACCATTCCCAATCTTCTTAGGGCGCTTCGCCAATATGCCCAGTTCTCTGATTATAAAGTAAATCTCCAAAAATCAGAAGTACTTGATGTCAATTTGTCTCCAGCACTTAGAAAGACTTTATCCCCTTCTTTCCTATTTAAGTGGGCACGGGGCTCCATTAGATATATAGGTACTAATATCCCAGCTGATATCAATAAGGTGGTGAAGCTAATTTTTTTTACCACTCCTTAACGCCATACGAAGAGATCTCCAGCACTGGTGGCAGCAACTTATTTTTGGTTTGGACGCTGCAATATTCTAAAAATTAATATTATGCCCCACCTCCTCTATTTGTTACAAACTCGATTGGTGCATATTCCCCTTCATTTGTTACATAAATTTAGGTCTGAATTTATAAGATTTGCGGGGAACAGCCCCGGACCCTGCAAACTTCTTCTCTGGCTCCCAAAAGCAATCTACCTATATCATAGGCCTGTGCTATTGGCTCGTCTAGTAGACTGGTTAAACGGCTGTGGAGTTGGCAGATAAATCCTCCGACTCCTCTGACTCCGACTCCTCTGTATTTAATATGCTAATGTATTTTCCCCGTTGATTGAAGGAAGGCAAAATACACGACTTTTAACCACAAAATTACTGGCTAGGAAGCTGACGCTCTACTGTATTGGCTAGTTTAAACAAAAAAATGAAAATGATAAGTTTTTTTTCTGTTTTTATCAAGTAGCTATAAAGTAGTAGCATACCATGCTTAAAAATCAAGAACAGGAACTTTACCAGTTTAAAAATTTGAACCACATTCTTTGGTAGTTTTAAAACAAAAACAAAGCTTAACTACATGGAAAACCTAAAACCGTTTATATATTAAACTTGGAATAAAGTTGTAAAGTGGAATAGCTGTTAAATGCAATCCAAAATTATAACTCAATGTAGTGTTGTTCTAAGAAACAGAATTGCTTCTGCCAGATCCTCTTTCATAGAAGCTCTTAAATCTGACTTGATTATTTTTAGAGCTAAAAATAGTCCTTTAACACTGACTTGGGTGCGTTGCATTGCTGTTACGGTTCTACCCACATCACTAATAATCTCAAGTTAAACAAGGATGGCTTCTTCTACAGTTTCTATGAGCGATCATGCTTTTCTACTTCTTATAATTCTTTAAAAAACTCCTGCTGGAATCTCGTGTTGTTTTATCTTTCACGCATATATTTACGTCGTTTTACTGTTGAAAGTTCCATTTTGTCCAAGTAGGAATCAAAGTCTAATTCTTTATTTGAAGAGGATGATCCTGAGATACCATTGCTTATAGCTTCATCCAGTGGTGGTGTTTCAGGTAGTAATCCCTTCATGCGAACTGCTACATCATAGAGGGCTTTTTTTGCAGTATCAGTCTGGTCATCGCTCAAAAAAATTGGGCTCATTTGATCAACATATAACAAATAGCAGCTAACAAGATTTGATTATCCAGTAGGAGATTCTCTCTTTTCTTCATAGAAGACACAATGCCATCAGCTATTAACCCTCCACTTTTGTTCAAGCAATATATCAAGCTCTTCCATTTCAAGAATAACTAACCAGGTGTTAATTCTTCATAGATTTTCATTGTCCAATTCTTCAAGAAAGTCTTTTAGTTCAAGCAAATGCTTTACCATCAAATAAGTGCTTCCCCATCATGTTGTTTGATTCAAAATGGCCCCTTTTCCTGCACGTTTTTTCAAAATGACATCTGTTTTAGGGGCCCTGGCTGCAGCAGTTACGTGCCTCAATTTGCCAATTAGAGTAGCTGCATGACGATCTTTCAATCCATCTCTTATCGCAAGTTGCAGAGTATGAACAGCACAACGCAAATGTTGACTAGTAGTATGCTTAGATGCTTCTTCAACAATGTTATACAAAATGTCACTATTCTCTTCGCTTTCACTTTCTCCAATACTTGCAGAACTGTCTTCCTTTAATATCTTTCTGTCACTTTATTCATCTACTTTATTCATTTTCTCAATTGTGCGCAACATTTTAGAAGTATTATCTGTCACAATACATAGAATCTGTTCCTTTTTAATTTCAAAATCCTCCAGAACATCCTCCACTAACTTCTGAAGATAGTCACTGGTGTGATGTGCCTGGGTGTCCTTTACTCCCAAGGTTTGCGTTATTTTATTATTTTCATCAACAAATCTAACATTAATAGTAAAATAATTTACACTGTGACGTGTGCATGCATCCATTTTTATGAAGACAAAACGTTCCTTCAGACCTTTTCGTAGTTCTTCGTTTTTACATTGGGCCTCTTCAATTATAAGTTTTCTTATACTTTCTCTTTCCAGAGAAACATCAAGTTTTTTAGCCTTTTCTCCATTTAGGCCTGGCTGTGAAAAGAAGGATATTGGTACACTATTCTTTACTACCATTTCAATAGTGTTTTTTGAATTTTTCTGGTGTCATTGTTTTCGTAACTTTGTCAGATATAAAGAATCTTCTTAGTTGTGTTTGGTCTCCAGTAGATTTCAGAACGTTTTTTTTTTCCAGAAGTAGATGGAATATTTTCATTGATATCTTTCTCATTCACAACTTTTAACACTTTAAGATGGAAACGCTGCACGTGTCTTTTCCAATTTGATGCTCTTGTAGGGAGTACATTGGCACACGTAATGTTTCCCATCACTTGATAATGTAAAATGCTCATAAACAGCAGACTTTATCGTGTTTGTTGACAGACTTTTTGCCATTGTGAATGGGGTGCCGCTTTCAGTAAAATATAAATATAAAATATTTTATACTAACTAGCATATTCTTTGATTTACCTACAAACATTCACATAGTCCTGCACTATTGCAAACATACATACAACACGGCTATACACACAAATAAGCTATAGCCCTGCACTAAACTTAGACATAATTTGTCCTATACAGAAAAACATGCACAAACATATATACTAAACACACAACACAGAGCCCTACATTTTACTCAGAAACATACACACAATATGCACTATACACAAACATTCTGTATTCCTGCACCATACACACAAACGTACACAGAGCCCTGCAACTTCCATCATAGTACACACAAGCAGCCATGCAGTTTAAAATAAATGTGAACACTTACAGTTGAATCCAAAACGCTGTTTCTCCAAGTTCTACTAAGCTCTTTTAGCAGACAGAGGAAGTTGAGCAGACACTGCTGCCTTTATCTTTGCTGATCTTCTGCTGAAGACAAGGCAGTGGGAAGCTCCAGGGCCAGGGGAAACACTTAACTAACTTCCTAGTTAAGTGGTGTGCAAAATGATGTTAAAGTTCAGCCCTGGATGGGAGCATATATGGAGAGTGTAGACAGGACACCTGAACACACATCAGGCCATAGCACTCACCTACACCTATGTCATTACACTTGTTTACACTCAAATGAATTTGTTAAACACATTATATCTGAAATAAAATGAAAACACTTTTTGTAATGTACATAATCCAGATCACAATAATGTTAATGTCAGGTTGTATAATACCTCAGCTGAACTTCACACTAGTAGAAATACAGCTATGCACTGGGCTTTATTCTTACATCTGAGAAGTACCTATTTATGACTATTGTTCGTGAAATTAGACATTTGAACTTGCTGTATTTTTTTAATATAATTTAAATTTATGAGTGGGAGTCGGCACATTATTATCGACTCTGACGCCAGGTACCCAAAATTGTCTCCACTTCCGACTGCACATCCCTAGTTACAACAATACACAAAGTCTCCATATGGCAGGAGTGTCACCTCTCTTGTCATATAAACTGTTTTTTAAACTTAAGGTCTAAGACAGTTCTTTTCTTTTAGCCTGGATCCTAAAAGTTTAGATGGTTGTTTTACCAGACTTATTAAATCATTGAGCTCTTCTTGGGAGATTTTCTGGTTTGATGAAACGCTTCCTTCATATTCACTTCCACTGCTTACCCCTGGATTACACTTCAAATCCTGTATTTCCTTCATGTCAGATTCAGGAATATCAGGGAGTTTACTGAACACTGGTATAGGAACATCAGCACCAGGCCGCACAGTTCGTCCTGCGAATTCCAAATCCGGGTACTCCCACTTGTTTTTTTGTAACAATTGAAACTTTTTACATTCACAGCACAAAAAAAGCAATCATGATGATTTTTGGGCTCTCGCCATACCATAGGTACACCAAATTTCAAACTTTTTTAGTTTGACACTATGTTTTGCATACCATATGGGGAGCCCAATACTTATCTTGGTCCCACAGTTTACTACTAAAATATGCAAGATATGCTTGTTTTAAAAATTCTGTAATGTTTCTTCTCTGTTTTTGCTGAGAATATTCACCACAAATGTAATAAAATACTTTAGGGTCATTTAAACAACTTCTTCGCGTGTATAGATTCTCCAAGGAGGGCGGCAGTGTCGTTTTCCATCTGGAGGCGATCAGTGTGCGCGCTGCAACCAGAATATGGGATACCAGTTTACGGGACACTTTTGGCAAAGTTAAGGGAGGTCGCCCTAGGAGATGGAAAAGAGGGTCCAATGTCATATGTTGTTGGGTTACCACTGATATCAAATCGTTGACTCATGATCAATATGGCTGAATAAGGGGACAAAACCAGAATATGTGTTCTATTGTACCTCGGTGGGTACCACATCTCCAACACATAGGGTCTACATTAGGGAACAGACGGTGAAGCACTGCCGGTGTGTGATACCATCTAAGCACAATTTTGTACAAATTTTCTTTATACAGGGCGCAGATAGAGCTTTTATGCGCTCCCTCCCAGATGTCAAGCCAATCTTCAGGGGTTAAAGACTGACCTAGAACTTCCTCCCATTTGAGCATATGATTAAATTTAAGGGAACTTCCCTGTGTAGAAGCATGCAGAAGGCGGTAAATGGAGGAGATTATCCCTTTGGTGGGGGGGCCCTCCATACACAGTCTCTCAAATGCAGTGAGGGCCTGGAAGGTGGCTGAGGGTTGTAAGGATAAGACATAATGCCTTATCTGTAGATAGGCTATTGAACAGCCATTGAACTTGAAAGGCTATCAGGTATCTGTGGGTTGAAGATTATGGAGGTTAACCTCGAGGGAGAGGATGCCAGATTATATTTAGTTTTGCAAGCTCTCCACATGTTCCTCGTAAAAGCCATAGACGCTGTCAAATCAGATTCCGTCAACAGTAAGGAGGAGCTCCACAACATAACATTGGGGTGAGCAGGGGCTATCCATTCCATCTCCAATTCTACACAAATACCAGGGGGATATGGGGAGGTCCACAGCAAAAGATGCCGTAAATGGGCCGCCAGATAATACTTATGAATGTCCGGTGCCCCCAACCCTCCATTCTCCCTGGGTGTACTTACAATACGCTTAGCCACTCTGTGGCTAATCTGAAAATCTGTTTGGACTCTTTTCAGTGCCGGAGGCGGCACTCTAACTGGCAATGTCTCAAATAAATAAAGCAGTTTGGGGAGGAGCATCATTTTCACCGAGGCAATCCTACCTAGTAACGACAGGGAGTGGTTCCGCCATTTACCCAAAAAATTGGTCACCCTTCCGGAATAATGGAGGAAAGTTGTTAGGGGTACAATTGAGAGTGGAGGTAATGTGTGTCCCTAGGTAGCGGAGGGAGCGCTCTTGCCAGATAAAGGCAAAAGAGTCTCGCAGGGGCTGCAGTTCCAGTGGGGGAATATGAAGAGGCAAAGCCTCTGTTTTAGAGGAGTTAACCTTAAATCCTGAGAGTTCACCATATATCTTTAACTCTTTCAATAAATTGGGGAGAGAGATAGTCGGTTGGGACAGAGTCAATGGGATATCATTAGCATATAAAGAAAGCTTGTATTCCTTCCCTTTCACTGGAATCCCATGTATATTTGAATTGGAGCGGATACAGGCCGCCAGGGGCTCTATACACAAGGCGAAAAGTAGAGGTGACAAAGGGCACCCCTGCCTCGTCCCATTTTTAATCGTGAACAGGGCGGAGGATGCATGGGACAGCTTAACTGAGGCCGATGGGGCCATGTACAAGGACTCAATCGCCCTAACAAAGGGGCCTGTAAAGCCCATTTTGTTCAGGGTAGAAACGAGAAAAGGCCAACTGAGGCAATCAAATGGCATCTAGACTAAGTATCAAGGACGGGGATTTCTGTTTATTAATAATATCAATGATGTTAATCACCCTCCTGGTATTATCAGCTGCTTGTCTAAATGGGATGAAACCCGTTTGATCCCCATGGATGAGAGCAGGAAGGAACTTAGACAGTCTAGAGGCTAGAATTTTCGTAAAGATTTTTAGATCGGAATTTAAAAGGGATATTGGTCTATAATTCGAACAGTCTAATGGGTCCTTGTCCGGTTTCGGTATCACCGTGATATGGGACACCAACATAGAGGGAGGAATTGGCTTGCCTTTCAAGAAATCATTGAATAGTTTAAGAAGATATCAGGAGAGTTCTGGCAAAAATGCTTTGTAGTACAGGTAGGGCAAGCCATCCGGGCCTGGAGCTTTAGAGGATGGCAGTTGGGTAATGATTTTTGTAAGTTCCTCCTCTGTAATGGGGTTATTAAGTTGCTCTAAATATTCGGGTTCAATCCTGGGAAGGACCACTCGTGCTAGATATGATTCAGTGTTAGGCCTCAGAGATCTACCCAGAGGAGCTTGGGCGCTGTGAACCCTTTGGTACAACCGTGAATAATAGGCTTCAAAACAAGAGGCAATTTGGGAGGGATCATATCGCACCAACCCGCTCTCATCCTTGACTGCCCCCGGAGAGGATTGTAGCTGCATGTCCCTCAGCTTGCGGGCCAGCAGCGAGTCCGCTTTGTTACCCTTATAGTAGTACTGCTGGCGGGTTCGCTGCATCAGCCAACTAACTTTCCTCAGCTGCAGAGCTCGTAGTTTAGACCTAAGATTGGTTATTTCCCTTAGGAGGCCCAAGGACGGCTTTGATGCATATTTTGCCTCAACAGACTTTAAGGCCTGTGCCGTAATTAAACGTTGTAAGTCTTGTTTAAGTCTGGAGCCCAGAGCTATGCAATGTCCCCTGAGTACTGCTTTGTGTGCCTCCCAAAGCGTAGATGTATGTGTGACAGAGCCTTCGTTTTCCCTGAAAAAGGTTCTTAAGTTGGCGGATAGGGAGGACTTAGTTTCTGGATGTTTAACCAAATATTCATTCAGCCTCCAATGGCAGGCTCACGTCGATTTGAGGGAAATGGTCACATCTAATGTAATGGGAGCATGGTCAGACCAGGTGATTGGATGTATCTCTGCGGAAATACTGTTCCTCAGGAGAGGAAGGTTAGTAAACAGATAATCTATACTGGTGTGAGTACCATGTGGGGGAGAGTAGAAGGAGTATTGTCTCCCATAGGGGTGATGGATCCGCCAATTATCGTAGAGTTGGTACCTCCTGATCAGTTGTCTGAACACCCTGGACTGTCTGGACACCTGCGCTGAGGGCTGGGAATGGAGTAGGGTATGTCTATCCTGGGTGGGAGAAAAAAACACATTAAAGTCACCTCCCACTATCAAATAGGTGTGGTCAAATTTTTTAAGATGGGACAAAACCTTGCTGAGAAATTGAGTCTGACCATTATTAGGGGCATATACATTGCATAGCGTGATAGACACTCCTTGTACAGTCCCATTCAAGAAAATGTATCTCCCCTCCGCATCAATTATAGAACCAGATGGAGAAAATTGGAGGGAGTCTTTCAGGAGGACCGCCACTCCGGCCTTTTTCTTGCACAGAGAATTAGCTAGATAGGACTGGGGATAAAGTCTGGAGGCAAAATTAAAAGTGCCCGAATTATCAAAATGGGTCTCCTGTAGGAAGATAACATCTGGGGACAAGCGTTTAAACTCCCTCAGTGCTAGTTTTCGTTTCGTGTGAGAATTCAATCCCCGGACATTAAAAGATAAAATCTTAGCAGCCATCAGGACCATAAAGGGGACCAAAGCGCGCCGCAGCCAAAACCACCCTTATAAAGGTATATCCTTGAGGAAACTGGGGGAAAGTCATGTAGAGCCGCCCACCACCACACATAGTGTTACATTCAAGAAAGGGAGGGAGGGGTAGGGGGTGAACATAAAACCTCATATCAATAAAAAAGAAAACAAAAAAACAGATGGAAAAAGGAAACCAGTAAGTTAACACTCGCCTATCGGCGACCCGAAAGGGATTGACATCTGGCGGTCCCTGCATCCTACAAAATGGGAGCAGGGAACAACTTCGCTGAGCAGATGAACAACCCCTCCCAGAGGGACCATGGGCCCAGACACGAACCAAAAGTCCACATAACTATCATCATAGAGTTGGCGAACGCCGGCCACCATCAGTGTCCAGCCACCAGGGCGAGCCCGAGACCCCCCCAGCATCCGCCGGAGGCCGTCCCAAGCTCCCCCCGGGGCCGCATCATTCTCTGGCATTACAACAGTTAAGGCACATAAGCTATACAAAAAAAGAGTGTGAAGCAAAATAGCAGAGAAAGCCTTAGCACAGACATTTAAAACCAAGGATCAGTGCATGAGCAAACACCATATGAGAATAGCAAAAACATATCTAGGCATTGTGAATAAAATTACAGTGCAAAACAAAGGAGAGCCTTTTTAACATGACATTCTAGGCCAGTAACATAGTAATGGCACTTCACAGTGTGGCTAACTGCAGCTTCAGCGGTGTAGAGCAGGGGATCGACCAGACGGTGGAGTAGGCTCTCGGCGATAGTTTCGGGTGGGTTATCCCCAGATCTCTGCAGAAGGAATTCAAGTCCTCTGGGGACCTTAATGTAACAGTTCTGCCCTCATGTCGTGCCGAGAGACTAAAGGGGACTAAATTCAAGATTGCGCATATTTCCAGCAGTAGCCATGATTTCGTCCTTCAAATCTACTGCGTCCTGCGTCTACTAGTTGGCAAATAACATCCCTAGGTCTAGTTGCAGTCCCCGGTTGCTTGGATGTTCTAAAGGCCCTATGAATTTGCACTTCATGGGGGGACGGGCGCCCCAGGACCTGTGAAAAGAAAGCTTGCAGCACTGGTTTAAGATCACTATCTTGGGTCGCCTCAGGAAGACCCCGCACTCTAATATTATTCCGACGGGATTTATTATCTATGTCCTCTATCAAATGCTGGAGCTCCCTTATTTTCTGATCGCTTTCCTCTGCTTTATGGGAGAGTACGGTAATATCCTCTTTTGCTTGATGATCATTTTCATCTAGGTCATCTACTCTGCCAGCAAGAGACTGTAGATCAGCACGCAAGGCCCCAATTTCAGTACGACAAGTGGCCTGCACATCCGCCACTAATTTCTGGAAATCATCTTTAGTTGGTAGGAACTGTAGGTACTGATGCCAGGGGGGTTTGGGGCAAACTTCTTGTGAGGAAAATCCCCCCTCTCTCCGCACCGGTGGGCTTAAAATGGCCTTATGGCTCTGTCACCCATCCCCCATTCCCAGAAGTGGGCAGGGTGGCATCCATGGGGTCTGGAGCCTTTGTGGGGGAGTCCGGGGTTAACCCCTTCCCAGACCTCGCTGGGGACATGCCCTAAATATGAGGTGACCCCCTCCTGAAGAGTTTTATGTGTGCCCTCACCTGCAGGCTCTCCCAAAACAGCTGCTGGATGATGGTCATCTCCCTGAGGGGAGGCTGCAGGGGAGTAATATCCCCCTTTATGCACGGTGGGACTCACCAGGTTCAGGCGATGGTGACCTTGTATCACGGGGGGAAGATGACTCCGAACCCCGTCTGGCTGTAGAATGAGCTGCCGGCGGCTGCAAATCCCCATCTTCCGGAGCAGAGATCTGGTCTCTCTCTCCCCACTGCCACGTATGCGGGGAGGGAGTCGGCGCTATCTTAACAGCCGCGGAGGACGCCGGCGAGGGATCCCGTATGTAAGCCCGAATAGAGGGCTGTGCCGATGATGAAAGCGGTGCTGGGGTCGGGGGAAACCTCCCCACTCTAGCCCTCCTCTGTTTACCCATGGATGGGTGAGTATGTGCCCGATAAGCTTCGGATTATGGCCGGCGTCTGCAGAGCTCCAGAGCTACACGTCCATCACGCTCGCCGGCTAGGCCAAATATTTTTTTTAATGGCAATTTAAAGGGAAAAATTATGGCTTTTTTGGTATGTTTATGCAGAAGGGCTGCGGTTTTCAAGAGGTCATGTATACAGGTTGAATATTCTTTTGGAAATATTCTAAAGAAGTAGTCATTTGTTCTCAAAGACATGCCAAGGTCATACACTTTCTTTATTTAGCTCTTTGAAGGAAATGTTACAAATATAAACATGAAAACAAATATAAACCTTGTCAGCAAAGCTATTAGAGGTTATAAGAATATATAAGAATGATGTTTATGTCTTTAAAAATAATGTTTTTTTATTCACTTTTTATGAAGTGTAAGGGTCAAAAAGTGTACTGTAACTTTAAAAAATTGTGCAACATGTTTGATACGTATCTACCCTAAAAGTCTCTCAGTATATATTTACACAATATGTGGCTTTACAGCTGTCATTGAGGACAATCCTTGATCTGCTCATAACCATCAATCACACAAGATCCCATACTATTACTCTTTATTTACATTGGAGCCTCTATCAGGACTCTACAGAGCAAGTCTGTTGTCACAATGTCAAGCTACAAGCAATGCCGTGCTACATCAGGCATGGCAGGGCCTTTTTGGAAGAGTACTGTTTTGCAGAAATGTACGGTGTTAAAACTTAGATTAACCTTCTTGCCGTTAAGCCCGACCTTCGTACAGGCTCAAAAAAGTTGCTCTTTTCGTTAAGCCCGAG
>NC_092869.1:17308276-17355162 GCF_032062135.1 Pyxicephalus adspersus
CATGATTGTGTGTTTCAAACATTTTTTATATTCATAATATCTACTAGAACCCTTGTTCGTACATATTTCTGTAAGTTACAGGTCTACCATTTAAAAAAAATTTTCATGAAAAACAGTGGATCACTTTTGGTACAGAAATCTAGATCTCAGTGTAACGCTCAGGTGGTTAATTAGATGATTGTGTTTGCCCAGCCCAAACTTTTTTTTATGTGGTGTATAGAATAAGGTTTAGAACCCTTGTTTGTGATATGCTATTCAGGCTCCATTAGAGATTTTCCCTCACTGACACAGTGATAGAGGTTGCATTTCACGTTATCAGAGTTTCCACTCTAAAATGCAAGTGCAGTAAGCCTACAGTAAAGCTGGGTCTACACGTACGTTTTTATAAACGCATGTAAACGTTCCTATTGGGTTTATATGCGTTTTTAAGCACTTTTATTAGCAATTTTAGCTTGCCTTTAAAACGCTGGAAAACTCCTATGCTGCGTTTTCTCGTGTTTATAGGCACTTAAACCGCAAATGCGTTAAAAACTCAAGAAAATGCAGCATAAGTGGCAAAACAGGAAAACTTCCTTTTGAAGTCAATGAAAGCATTTACCTGCGTTTACCCGCCTTTTCATTCGTTTTTGGGCGTTTTCCAGCTTTAACTCGGCGTTTTAATTTCTTAAACAATGCAAGCAACGTTTAAGATAACGCTCATATACGTGCCTCAAGGACACGTCCTGGTGTGGATTAGCTATTTGGAATGCATGGGAATTTCAAACATGGGCTTTAAAAGCCTCAGGTTAAATGCTGCAGAAAACGTCCATTTGGACTAAGCCTAAACAGTTGGATTTTGTTTCATTTACCTTATTACTTATTTTCTAAATGACTCATATTTTTTCCACATTTGCTTTTCTAATTGTGTAGTATTTCAAAATAAGAAGCAGAGCTTCCTTATGCACTGGGGAAATAAGGCTTTCTTTGCTTTTAAAACATCCTCACATATCCTTAAAAAATACTGATAAGCTGTAAAAGAAATAATGACTTTACAGCGGAACTGTACTTGAGTGGTAGAATCACAAAAATCAGATAGTTGATATACCTATTCTATACATTTATATAATTTTTTTTTCTTTGCAGTAAGTGACAGTTGCTTTCGGAACCTTGCAGAAGATCGGAGTGGCATAAATCTAAAGGATTTAGTCCAGGATCCTTCATTGTAAGTACATTTTAAATTTATTTAAAATGATAGTGTAATTACCTTTTTTAATCCATAGGTAGGATATAAATATATCTTTAGGAATACCCACTGGTTACTTCAAATAACATCTTTTGTAGCAAAAGAAAAATATTATAAAGTCTATATATAAATATATAAAATTTTGCATGTGGTAAATTAATTATAATTTTATCAAATCCAACAGAAACGAGTTTGAGGAACTCAAAGTTTGGGGCAGTCAGATTTTACACCTATGTTACTGTAGGTATATATATTGTGTACTGTATCAGCAAAAATTAGTAGAAACTTTAGTTTCCAGTCTGTTAGGTCTGTCATTACTAAAGAGAATCCATCCCAGTCTGCTCTATTATTTCTGCTACATGTAAACTATAGCCAATAGCAGTAACAAACTGTTTCTCTCTTATTTTCTTAAATTGCGCTTTTACTGTCCCCTTCATAGCAAAATGACATTGTTTTTGTAATCTGTACACCCACCTGGTAAACATTTACAAAATTCAGACTTTAGAGGCTACCTGGTTGGGAATTAGGCTTTACCTAGTTGCTTTAGATGTAATCACATAATAGCAGCTACTTTAAACCTCTATCCACAATTTATCATAATTAAAGGTTGTCTAAGATTCAACTTGGGATAGATAATTTACCTGTTTTGGTGTCCCTGCCCTTGCTTCAGGAATTAACACGCTACAAGTTTTTTTTTTGTATTATTCTTTCTTCATATTTTATTTTTGTTCTTTCCCTCCCTGAGGTATACTTCCACCTGTATATCACTCTGATCTTTTGCGTGCCTGTGGTGTAGCTTTTTTTTTTTTTTTTTTTGCATGGGCTTAGGATTTTCATGTGACAGGCTTTATCGCCAAGGTTTCTATGGCTGCACATACATCTATCTAATGTCCATGCTGCCCAATTTTGACTCTTCATTTTTTTATGCCTTACGTGGATTTTAGGTGTCAACTTTTCTTTTTTTCAATCTCTGACTATTTGTATGATCATTTGTATCCAATAAGGCAAATGTTAGCTACTTTTTTTATTGATTGCTCTGATTTATATGTTGCCATGGGTTACCACAGACATGTCTGTTGTTTTGTTTTTAAATGGAACAAGCAACTTTAGTTGTGTTGTTGGTGGAGGTTGTACAAGTTTACTTTGATACTTGTTCTGATTGCATTAGTGAAGGTGAGCTGCAACTCACCAAAGCATTAAACACCAACAAGTCTGACATTCTAAGACCTTCTTCCCCTATTTCAAAGGCTTGTGAGTATCAAACATCAGGATAGTGAAGAAAAATTACTTAGCTGACTTTGAATGTGGAATGGTTGTTAGTACCAAGCTGGAGTATTTTAGGAATTGCTGGTCTGCTAGGATTTTCACACACAACCATCTCTATGGTTTACAGAGAATGATCGGAAGTGTCAATCTTCTTAGCAAAAATGCCTTATTGTTGCCAGAAGTCAGAGGGGAATGCCCAGACTAGTACAACCTGATATTAAGACAACAATAACTAGCATGACAACTTGATATGACTGAGGTTTGCAGAAGAGCATTTCTGAATTTCACAACATGTTGAAACAGGCTATAACAGCAGGATGCCACACCAGGTGCCACAGGCTCACCCAAATCGTTCAATGTTTTTTTTTCTTTTTTTTTTTTTTTAATAGTAATTAGGAGGAAACCACTTTCAAGGGTGCAGTGTACACTGGGAGGTCATTTAAGAGTTTTCTATATGTTTACCATGAGTTTAACTGAGAAGATTGAGCAACTCCGTTTTTTTAAGGCAGGTGAGCATGAAAGAATCCCAACATTTAAAAAAAAATCATTCTACCCTAGATTCCTTGTCCATAGAAACCTCTAGTTATTTATTTTGGAATACAAACATATGTTTTTTCAGGAAACAGCCCAAGGGAGGAGGTCTCGGAATATAACCACTTATGTAGAATAGATTTCTTTGCAGTCTGTGAGACAATGGCTAAAAGTTTTCTGCTCCCCCATGTGATGCAAAAACCCTACAGATTTTTTACAAAGCACATTGTTCACTAGGAAATCCAGTTTTAGCGTACCTTTGTGCACCAAAAATGGTATTTTTGAGCCCAAAATGAGTGTAATAGGTCTGCCTCCTGTCTTCCACACCTAGACCATTGAGAAGAAGTGCTCAAACCCATGAGAAATGCCTTATGTATCAAGATATACCTGTATTGAAATCATTTTAAAACCCTTTCTCTGTACATGGCTGCAGTAATCATTAATTACGCTTTAGTAACAATCTATATTAAATCGTTGTGAATAAGTTGTTTTGTTTGGAAAATGAGCAGTCCATTTTGTTAGGGCAAATTGATGCGTCATATAGTCCAGTGGGTGTCTGTAGTAGATCTATAGCAGATCTCAGCAGTTGCTTTCTTGAGTGGGTTTTAAAATGAGAATAAGCGGTCCAAAAGGTTGGACCAATCGTCAGCTGAAAGGCTGTGGAGTATACAAGAAATGCAAGCCGTCATTTGCACATAAATAGTGCTCCCCCGAGAGGGGGTTGTTGTGATATTACTGCAAAGGAAAGAGGCTTCTAAGATAACTGATTGGACGGCTACCCTCAGCTCACCCACATACCACAACGAAAATACTCCATACAAGAAGACAGCGCTTTATCTGTCCCCTGCTGGATCACTGTCATTTACGTCTACTAGGACAGACAGGGATGTCATAACCATTGTGCATATGAAAGTCCTGGATTAAACATTTTGAGCTTTTATCTCACCGTTCACTCCACTCGGACATCTGGAAACACTAGCAGTATGTCCAAACTGATATCGGCCTTACTATCAAATCACTTAAAAGTAGCACTTCGGTATCACAAGGCTGCTAATGCGGTAAAAAGGCCCAGCAATAATACTAAATCTCCCCTTACCCCTGAGAAAGCCTGGTTTGGGTGAAATGCTTCGGGTGGGACACTATACCGCCATTTCTAACCCAGTATGATACTTACACCATTATGCTATTTTTTGCGAAACTAGTAATTATATGTTAGCTTAGGATTTATTTATAGAGACACAGCTCTCAATCTTTTAAATTATGTTGTTGGAACAATAAAATTTTTTTGTTTTTAAATTTATCTCTGGTTGCCCTTCAAAAGCCTGGCTTTACCTCCCCCCATCTTTCTCTTCCTCCCAGAGATACACATACACTATATGTAACCACAGGCTGAGCAAATAGGAGTCCACTCCTCTTTGATTATCCATTGGGGCTCTTCTTTCGGGTGGAACATATTAACAAATGTGAAAAAGATGTTTTTCTTACTCTCCCTCTGGGAAATATTCAAAATATAGAAAACTAGAAAAAGTCGGGTGTGAGGCTGGAGGTATTTGAAGCATAATTATGTATTCTGTATTATAGGAGTGAGTAGATGATAGGTAGATACATGATTTGGATTGCCAGTACTGTAGGGGTCAATATTATATACCTTTTTATGCACTCTACTATCACTCTACTATTACAGTATGTTGTAGTGAGTATTTTAGTATATCACAGCAACATATTCTCAAGCTGTGATGCTCATTAATAATATTAATATTATTAGAATTATTATTTTGACATTTATTCATCTACATTGTTATTTCCTTTATGACTCTATTGTGGTCATAATTAGTTCTATTACAGCAATTATGTTTAAACTGCCATTGTGTTTTTCTGGTATATGCATCTTATAATTGTACATATTGTTGTTTACAATATCAGATGTCTGTACGCATGGAGATAGACACAGTATATACCCATGTGCACGCAGACATCATTGTATTGATTTCATTTATTTTATGAGTGTCGCTACCCATAATACCATATTACTTGTATATTTGGATCTATATACTTTATCTTTACATATGTATATCACTATACCAGTCAAACCCCCCTACATATTATCAAGAATAATGTGATTCCCTTACAGACTTTTACACCTTTTTATTATTTTTATTTAATCCATACTCATTCCCTCTGAATACTTCATATTTCATATCTCATGTATTTTCAATTATACCACTCTCACCGCAATCATTATTACAATGTTCATATATTTTATTGACCCCTATAGTACTGGCAATTACACTCGTGTATCTACCTATCATCTCCTCACTCTTATGGATGTCCCCCTGTAGTCACTGGGACATGCAGGGGACAAAGCTCCAACATGCAGGGGGCAAAGCTCCAACCATATAATCCACTTCTGGTAGGGAATCTGATCTTTATTACTATCTTATACTCAGCATTGAACCTACACTATATTTCCAATGTATAATTAGTTGGTATATATATTTTTGATATTCTCCTATCCAGATTGAGATAATTTAAGTCTCCAAAACTCTGTGTACCTACATCTAGTACAGGAGGGATTCCTACCCCTCATCATAGATTAACAGTATATTCTTACCAACTGAAACCTTTGGTTTTTATAAACTATTTATCACTGAAGGGCTGCAAGACCTGTAAGTTGTTTAAAACTATTTTATATACCAGAGTACAAGATTTGAAAAAACTGCAGTTTTTTAACTGAATCCAAAGGGAGGATCTCGGTAGTATATAACACTCTCTTCCCACACGATAAGAAACTTTCCTATATGAAACATTGGGAGTCAGATATGGAGGTGGAGCGGAGTGTAGTGCCTGAGAATGGCAGGATCCATCAGTGTTCTTTTCCAAATTATCTCTGAACACTTTGATAAGGCCAGATATAAGGTTTTGATGGGACGATACCTGGTCCCAGTTAGGATCCCTTAAGCCAATCCCTCTGTCTCTCCTCTTTGTTTTCAAGGATGTGGTCAGACTGGCACTGTACTCTATGCTTGGTGGAGATGTCCTAGTGTTCAGAGATTTTGGATCTGCATTTTCAACCTCGTAAGCTCTGTCACCCAGGTAAACATCCTGAAGAAAATAGAGTGGGCTTTTTTTTACCAATTAGAGAATATAGCTCCGAAACAGTTTACTAGACTAATCAAATATATCCTGTTAGCTGCTAGGATTACAATTGCTTGTTGCTGTAAAGCTTCCATTATTTCCCTTGAGTTCACCAAAAACCAACTTAACTGGATAATGGTCAATGACAAATTGGCCTGTACTCTTAAAAACAATCTTAACAAGTTCTACAACACATGGGACCCGTGGTTAGATTATAATCATGTACAATTCAAGCAAGGAACCTTGACCCTTTTCCCCCTCCCTTGTGTAACTCTAACCCCCTTTCCCCCCCCCCCCCTTCCTTTTATCTCCTAATTTTTTTCTTCAATTTAAATTTTGATTACAATGGGGGTGAATGATCAAAAGGTACCTCTACCCACCAACCTTTATGATCTTTGTCTACACTTGAAATGACTGTATACCTCACAAGTTTAAAATCTGTGAAAAAAGCTAAATTTATACTATTGCACTTATTTGTATTATATTTTTTTATTGTCAATATTGGACAACTATTGCCCTTTTTTTTATCTTCCTGTTATTTTTTGCAAACTTGTTGTGTAATGTTATTATTTACTTTATTTGAAAATTTCAATAAAAACTTTGAAACAAAAAAGATTATATATATATATATATATATATATATATATATTGTGTGTAATAAACCCAAACTTTTCTCACTGTATGAAAATACAGTGAGAAAAGTTCAGGTTTATCTATCACTTACCTGGTCCCGCTGCGATCGTCCATCGGTCGTGTTCCAGCGTCGTCCTCCAGCGTCGTGTGTCCTCTCCGGGAAGAAGAAGCCGGCCGGCTTCTTCTCCCTCCGTGCGTGATGATGTTGGCGCGTGTGCGGGAAATTCAAACTGAAACTCATTCAAAGACATTTTGCATTGGATTGAATACAAACTCCTGTATCCAATCCAATACAAAATAAGAGTTTGAATTTTGTTCTCATTTTGTATTTTTCATTTATTTATGTATTCTTGTTTAAGCTGATTTTTTGTGTCTTTTATTTAATTTTATTAAAAGTAATTTTTTTTTTTACATGATTGTGTGTTTCAAACATTTTTTATATTCATGATATCTACTAGAACCCTTGTTCGGACATATTTCTGTAAGTTACAGGTCTACAATTTAAAAAAAAAAATTTCATGAAAAACAGTGTTACGCTCTTGGAACAGAAATCTAGACCTCAGTGTAACGCCCAGGTGGTTAAAACTGCTTTTGCATAATTACTAATATCTTGACAGGATAAACAAGACAAATTTTCATATTATAATTATGTTGGCAAAAGTAACTGAGATCTATCTGCTCACAGATTTAGGACCAGAAAAAAAATTAGCCTCAAATAACAAATTGAGATGTGTTTTTTTAGCAAATATTGTAAATTTCCAGTCAACCTAAGAAGTTATCTTTGAATCTGTGTTTGTTTAAAGATTTAGGGTTTATGTAAACTAAACAGCTAAAATCTTACCTAAACTGTAACATGTCAATATAGTAAATAAGGCAAAAAATAAATTCTGCATTTTAAATTCTACAGCTTTTATTAGAATTATACCTGGTAATCCAGTCATTATGATCCTTGTTAAAGCTCTTTTGTTACAGACTGACAACAATAGTCATTCCTTTGCTGGGCTTCTTGCATGTAAATAGAAAGTTCCTGCAAAGAAGTGGCAGGAGATTATCATTACTAAGATGAAAAAGATTGCCGAAGTCACAGTTGTTTATTTTACAAAGTACTTTACCAAATACAACATGATATCATCTACAATAAGACTAAACTACTTTTTACATACATTTAACCTAATGGACATAATTTAGAATATTTAGAAATATTTCTAATCCATGGTTGTGTGATCAATAGTTTGATACAAATGTGGACACATTTTTAGGCACAATAGTTATTGGCTTAATGTAGTTGCTAACAAACGTTTGTCTTCTATGTTCAGTAAATACTATATATGAATGCACTTTATCTTTGTTTCCTTATATATTATGTTGTATATTTTAGGTAGTTATGCTGTATATTTATGGAGTTATCACACTTTTATTTATTTATTTTTTGGACACTTCCTCATATTTGATAAAGTATTTATTTGATAAGCTTGTGCTAATATTTCATGTAATAAAAAAAACTTAGTTGGTGAGAACTGTTTTGGCACTTGGTAAAGCAAAACCAAAGTGAAAAGTAAAAAAATCACACTTACGTTTATTTCCACAAGATTGAGCATGCACAGGAGAAGCCAAGAGCCTCCCAGGATGCATGAAGTCTGTATCCCATGGGAGTGCAGAGCCTTCTTACCAGGAGGTATTTCACCCTTTTATTATTATTTATTTATTTTTTAAAAGGGTGTTGCACTTGAAAAAAAATCACTTTTTTGTAAAGTTAAAACATTAGGTTTAGGTCCACTTCACAATTGAAAGAGTAATGATGTGCAAAATTCAGTTACATCTTGTACAGTAAATGTTAAAAAATTTTTTGTCAGACTAATGAAAATGTACATTGGAATTGTTTGACATGCATATTGCTCATGGATTACCTAGATAAGGGTATAAAGTGTATTTCTTTGTATATACTACCCTATTTGAATTTACAATCTATTTCATATGATTACATATAAAATATTTTATTGCCTCTTGTGAATGTGAAAAGTAATAACAATTTCTCTCCAATTTTAGATTGGGCGGTACTATATCTGCTTATAAAATTGTGCCAGATGAAATGGAAGATATTAAGGTATGGTATAACTAAAGCTATTTAGAGTAACCATATGCATTATTGCCCAAACCATTGTGATAGTTATCCTTTTTTTAATTTTTCCATTACTAAATAAAAAGGGGAGTGTGCATACATTAAATTAGAGATGTACAATGGCATGCGATTAGTTTGATCTTAACAAACTAGTCATAGGTGAGTGATTAGTTTGACATGATAAATTTGAACATTAAAGTGTGTCTAAACACATGGAAAAAAAATGCAGTTCACCAGTCCTTTGATGTGGTGTTGTGAGCTAGTTACAGTGCCAGTAACACACTTCCTGTCTTAAGGTGGCTACATTCATTGTACTGTTTTTTGGAGAAATATAACTACTCTTGGACATCAACACCTGTAAATGGGGTTGTGTTAGAAAAGTAGGTTAACATTTACTAAATAAAAAAGTTCACAACAGCAAGCAGTGGAAGATAGGATAAGTAGAATAATGGTAATCTGTTGGGAGGTCAGATAGGTCAAGGGCCACATATTTTAAAAGTAGAGAGAGAGAGAGAGAGAGACAGAAGGGTTTTTGTGTAGCCAAAAATTGTATTTAATATGTGTGGTTATTTACATCCAATAAATTGGGTAATTGGTTTAATATGATAGTGTTGGGGTAAATGAAGGTTAGTATGTGACACTTACATAACTTTGTAAAGAGTTAACAGAAGCTGCCTAATCCATATTCTAGAAGAGATAGAATAGTCTAGATGGAGGTAAAGTTAGGGACCTATATATAAGGAAATAAAGTTAGGGACCAAATATAAGGAAATAATAATATTAGGTATACAGTTACAGGTATATTAAATAATATAATATAGGATATATTATAAAATATTTTAATACTTACAGAGTTTGGGTGGTCGCCCAGTGGTGAGTCTGTGCCCAATTGCACCATCTAAAAGCATTCAGTTCAGAATGTCTCTGAAAAAATGTAGTTTTTCTGTATAATGTAAATGATCAAATTATATAAGGGTATGAATAGGTATGTAAGCTGCAATGAGGTAAAAAAAATGCAGGAAGTCATTTAAAATTCTATATATGGGTATAGTGATTTTCAGTAAATCGTATTTATATAAATGAAGACTTAAACTCATATTGATAAAAATAGTGGGGAGGAGGAAAATGTTTCCATTTTACTTAAAAGAATGTGTATAGTTAATATTGTCCAAAACAAATTGGTTGCAGTATAAATGCTATAAATTCTCTTGAACAGAATGGATCACTACTAATCAAATGTAAAATTTGAATAAAGTGAACTAAAATTAAAAAAAGAAATTACCTTTTGTTTTAAATAGATATGATGTAATACAGCTATCTGTAGAAAATATTACAGTTGTGGAAGAGCAGAGCAGCAGCTATTTGTGTACTATAGCAGTCTCAGGACTGCAATATTGTATTCCCTCGCTTTAAATAGGCAAGAGATAGAGTGTTCTTAGATCAGTAATGAACATGCGCGGGTAAATGGCCCCATGCGCCGTACAAGGAGAGGAGAAGGAAGCAACAAGAGCACACCCTCTGGCTGTGGCTCGGCTAAAACTAGCAGCTGCAGCATACCGGGGACATAGATGGGGGGCTGAATGCTGTTTACATCAAGCCTTGTCCCCCCGCAAGTCGAGACTCACAGGGAGAGAGGGGGGGGAACAAGTAGGAAAGGAATAGGAAGAAATGAAAGAAGGACAGCAACTGCATGTATATAGAACCAGAGAGAATATACATATTTGAAGTGGCGTAACATCCAAATTAGAGTATCAAGATGATATTTATGTAGCGATACATAGATATAGGAACTAATCTAATGTACATGCATATTAGATGGGAGAAATATAAAGGTATACATCAGCATATGTAAAAAAAGTCATAAGTGATATACAGCCATATACCCAGTTAAACATAATACCAAAGTAATTGATAAGCAAAGAAGAGGTACAGATAGTAGCATTATTCAAAGATAGTATGACACATTTACCTAAATGGGTATGGTAATGTGTATTGGGTTATGAATGAAGGCAATTTTTAAACTAAACATAAACAGCATAAACATCACATACAAAAGTATGAAAGGGGGTCGAAAAGGAAAGTTAGGTGTGAAAAGACCTTCTACTGTACAGTACAGGTAGTCCCCGAGTTAAGGACATCCGACATACGGATGACTTCTCTATACGAATGGGGCTTCCCTGCTCGCTCGTGTGCAGGACAGAGGTTTGATGGGGGGATGGTTCACATGACTTGCAGTTGTAAGAGAAGTTTGTCTATGTCTCCACCACGCAGATTTGGTGGGACATGATCATAAGCAAAAAAGCAAAAAATTGAGTTGTAATAACATAATTGTGTCTTGTACTTACATGGTAGCCTATGAGGGTTACCACTCTCCAATGGCCCATGGGAGAGTCCATTGATAGGACATGTTTGTAAATTCTTTCTTCTGGTTTTTCCAATATAAAAAGATCTGCATATGCAAAAGATGATATAAATGACACCTGTTGTTGCTCAATTTATGTGGAATTGGGGATGATGTACTGGGCCATTGGGTAATAAAATACATTGGGCTTCTTGTATTTGCATTGCAGACAGTGACCTCATTGGTAAGTTCCCCTTACAGGAGGTCTCGATGAAATGCTTTCTGGGTGATAGTGACTTCTGACAAGTTTATCCCTAATTGATGGGGCTTTCCTGTATACAATTCCAGGTGTTTCATTAATAAATTTACTAATTGATAGGTAAATGTAGATCCAAAAGGGAATACTAGAAGAGTCATATTCCATTTTAAACATAAGATTGAAATCATTGACTTGGAGAAGTTGAAAAAATTGATTTAGGGAGTTGATCAAACCTGTCCATAAAACTAAGACATCATTGATGTAGTGTTTCCATAAGAAGATATATTGTTGGTAATTTGATTAACAGGATTATTTATTTAAAAGATTTTGCTCCCATTTACATTTAAGTATACATTTGCCTACAATGGAGCACATTTTGTCCCCATCGCGACACTGATTGTCAAAAGTAAAGTTATTTCTGGTTAATATAAATTGTAGAAAGAAATGACAAAGTTGATCTGAGTGGCTGGTAATTGAGAAGAAGTACTTAAGGCCTCAAGGACTGATTGAACACCTTGCTTATGAGGTATACTACTATATAATGCTTCAATGTCTATTGCCACAAGTGTTGGTTGAAACTCGTAGATCATTTGTTAATTTCAGTAATTCAATATTGTCTTTCAGATGGTAATTTAGTCACTAGTGGTCTAGGGAATTATTCTACCAAATCACTTGCACTAGATGGCATAGAATTAATACCTGATATGATAGGTCGGCCTGTGGGGTTTTCGAAGATCTTTGTGTACTTTAGGTAAAGTATAAAATGTAGGAACTGTATGGTGTGTGATTAGTTGAAAGTTTTTAGTGGCTTCATTTATCTGTGCAAAAGTTGTATGCTTTATTTAGGACTTAAATTACCACACATTAATTACCATTTTGGCCACACACAACCCCTTCTGTCTCTCTCTGTCTTTTTCCCTGTCTTTCTCTCTCTGTCTGATTTTGACAACTGTAAGCACCCTGCTCTAACTGCTAATTTCGAAGAATAACTTGTTAACAAGCCTGTTAAAGGAAGATGAACAAAAAAGACATACTGTCAGGTGCAGCTGTTAATAAAACTGTGGTACAGATGGGACACTGTTGACACTGCACAAAACAAAACTCAGAGAGGTGATGTTTATTGATTCTGTCAGAGCAATAATATATTATAATTACGTAGCTACATTCATCTATTGTATCAAGAAATGTTAAAATATGGGACTTTCATGGCAGTTGAATCTTTTAAAAATGTTTTGCATTTAATAAACCTATGGTTTGGCAAGAGCCACTAGATCATTTCAGTGACTGTTACTTTTGTATAGTGAAAACTTCAGGCTTTAACAAAAAAGAATAAATGTAACATAGAGTATCCTAGTCTACCATCGGCTATACGCCCAGTGGCTCATTCAGATGAAATCCCAGTGCCATGATTATGGTGATGAACTAGGTAACAGTGATGAAGAGTTTGTAATTGAAGAGGACTCTGTTCGTAAGGGATTTGATCAGCATGGGTTGAGTGATTTGGCACGTGATTTGGGACTATCGAAGAAGGCTTTAAAACTCCTAGAATCAAGACTGTGTGAGAAAAACTTACTTGAAAAGGGAACAAAGGTATTGTACTCTCGAACCAGAGAAATTGCATTTCTGCAGTACTTTAGAACTGACAGTGGTTTTGTGTATTTCCATAGCATACCTGTTTTAATGAAGGAATTAGGAATTTCAATCTATAACTCAACTGAATGGCGACTATTCATTGATAGCTTAAAGCGGAGCTTAAAGTGTGTCCTCCTTCACAATGGCACAATGGCACAATTTGGGTCAGTCCCAATTGGCAATTCAGTTTCGCTTTGTGAAGTGTATGCAGACATTAGGAGAGTCATTGAGTTGTTGCAATGTCACCAATACAATTGGGTCATCTGTGGTGACCTTAAAATGGTATGCTTCCTTCTTGGTCAGCAGCGCGAATGCAACAAGTATCCCTGTTATCTGTGCATGAGGGACAGCAGAGCTCGTGAGAGGCATTGGGTGGAAAGGAATTGGTCTTCAAGATCTGCCCTAAAACCAGGTGATCCAAACATTCTACATGAGCCACTTGTTGATGGAATTTTATATTCCCGCCTCTCCTCATGAAACTGGGTCTGATGAAGCAGTTCGTTAAAACTTTGCTATTGCAAAGTATTTGCAAGTACCTCATTTTGGCATTTCCTAGCCCGTCATTTGAAAAAAAAAGGCCAATGTGTTTGATGGTTCACAGATTCGGCAGCTCATCAAAGATGAACATTTCATCGGAACAATGTCAGAAGTCGAAAAGAATGCTTGGTTATCATTCAAAGCCAATGTCAAGGACTTTCCTTGAAACACACATGCAAATAATTACACAGAAATTGTCCAGAAACTCTTGGAGAGCTACTGAACACTCCAGGAAAAGCTTTAAGTGTACATTTTTACCTTAACCACTTACCCCATTAGTTTTCAAATGTTTTACTGTAAAAAAAGTCATACAGTAACAATAAATTCTTTGTGTGAACAAAAGAAATTTAAATAAACAGTACATTCATGTTATTATTTCAATATTTCTTCATTGTATGTAAAATTTGTGTTTTTTGACTAAAATGGAGAGTACCCTCTATCGTAAAAACTGATTGTGATAGCAAAAAACTGGTGTCATTTCTGGATCCACCACCCAAAAATTAGTAAAAAAACAAGTGTAAGATTTAACTCAACAAAAACTGCGACCCCCAGTGTTAACTATATGGTTTTTTTTTGTTTGTTTTTTTAAGTGAAGGTGTTCTAAATGCATTTGCTAATTTTCCAAGCTATACCTGCTATAGCTGTAGTTTTTCCATAGCTTTCCATTATAGGTACTTATTCTGCTATCAATCTATCAAACTGAAAATAACACCAATACCACCAAAAAAAAAAAAACAAAGTAGCATGCTGGGAATGCCAAAAACAAAATGTTGTTTTTCAGCTGAAAAGATGCAGATTATGGTTCAGCTACTTTGTGAAAGCAAAGCTAATGTTACTAGTCAATTTAATTTCACAAAGAAATGTGCACTACCATAGTATACATATATGTAATTGCGAAATTGTAGAAGGAAAATTGGAAATTGTAGAAGGAATATAATACCACTTAGGACCTTGTAGGAGTTCTCAAGACTGGCATCATAAAGTTTGTGATAAGAGGAAGTGGGATCCAAATAAGGGAGATTTTATACCCATTGAAAAAGAAGCTTTAGGGAGGGCTAACATACCTGACAGCTTAGCTAGAAATATGTGCCAGCCATGGCAAGACCGGGGGCTTTTTCATCTCCGAAATGTATTACATCCAGTGGAAAAAAGATTGCTTTCCTTTTCGGAGTTGCAGGAAAAATTTGATCTCCCTCAAACATCCTTTTTTGCTTATCTACAGATTAGACATTACATACAATCACTCCACTCTGTGCCCAGATTCTCTGAAATAACTCCTTTTGAGAGAATTTGCATTGGAGGTCCATTTTCTAAGGGCCTCATTTCCTCCATTTATGGCCTTCTCCAGGAATCGGCACAGGAGGTATCTGGTAAATTATATATGTATACATGAGTACCTGGGAGAGTATTTTTGGCGGTGCCCTGGAGCAGCAAATAAAAGCTCAATATGTACACTTTATAAAGAAAATCTTTACAAGATTTTGTTCCGCTGGTATCATACGCCGGCGGTGTTACACAGCCTGTTTCCGGAGGTAGATCCGGCTTGCTGGCGCTGCGGGTCCCATTATGGGACTCTGGAACATATTTTTTGGTCCTGACCCCTTATTCAGGGCTATTGGGGGAGAGTCAATGCACTAATTGGGGACGTAACTCAACAACAATTTCCCCTTGACCTGCTCCACCACTTGCTGGGATTGCCCCTTATGGACTTCCCCAAGTCCGCCCGTCAGCTTATTACACATATTTTAGAGGCTGCTCGTACTCTAATCTCCACCAAATGGAAATCCAGACTGCCCCCCTCTATGAAGGATTTGTATGCTCGTATTCAAGACATACGCCTGATGAAGTACCTCACTGCCCTCCTCTGAAACGGGGTTGTGAAATTTGAACAGATATGGGAACCTTGGGATGCCTACTATACCATTCTACAGGTTTAATATGTCGCTGGTTCCAGACGCCACTGTGCTTCCTTTCCACCTTTGTTTGTATCCCCCACTCCTTCTCCCCCCCTCCTATTCCCCGGCTTAGCTTTGTTTTTTCTTTTTGACTAATTTCTTGTTTTCTGTTGTTTATTTATCTGTTGTTTCCGTATTTTCATGGGGTTTGATAGACCGGTATAGTACGGCCACTGTTTTTACTGTTACTTACGCCAGAGTTTTATGTACCATTATCGGATGTACCTATCACCCTGTATGCTGTGTTTACGAGATGTTTTGCTGTATAAGCCTGGTTGTCTTTGTATGTGAAAATGTTCCAAAAAAATTCAGTTAAAAAAAAAAAAAAAAAATCTAAGAAAAAGTCTAACATTAAATTAAAACGGATACCTTTAGTGCTTGCTATTTAGATTATTTGACCTGCAGGCTGGAGATGAAATGCTATGGGGAGGCATATAGGGACAAGGCCTGTTCCATCTCTGGATGAAAAAACTCAAATGTTGGTTTACTCTGGTCGCCAGATTTTAAGCGAGATTGGGTGGCAATTGGATCAAACTTGTGAATCTTTACCAGGTTTCAGTAACATGACTATATGGGTTGAGAGCATGTCCTGGCTAAGAGGTAAACCGTTCTAGACCTCACTGAAGTACTGCACATGGATGGAGACAAAATATCTATATATTTGTTGTAAAACAGCCAGAAAGCCATCTGTCCCAGTTTTTTTTTTTTTTTAAAGATTTGATTGACACTCACACTTCTTGTTCTGTTACATCATAATCCAAGGTATCTAAGAAATAGGTGGGGAGTTCCAGCATAGGAGTTCAAAAGAATCTAGAAGGTTGAGGATATAAGCAGAAGTCCTACGAATTTTAACAGAGTTGCCTACAAGAATATTATTTCTGTATTTCAGCTGTATGTGTTTACATCCTGGTTCCCAAAGCCAGAGATTATGGGCTGACAGAAAGTCAGTGTTATTACTCTTAGCATAACATTTTTGCAGAGTGCAGCACAAATGGTTCTTCACTATATACCATAACAAGTCCAAGTATGCCTTATCTAAATTAATCACCAAATTAAAGGCAGATTCTAAATGTGAGGTCAACTGGGTGCAGACCTTTTTGCAGTGAAAGGCAAGCTGCAGAAAATTTCTAATATCCCCCTTAAAGTTGCCCCATAGAATTTTAGGATCAGAAGTGTAGGCAGTGTTTAAAGTAAAATATTCATAAACCTGGGAACAGAAACCTGGGAATGTTTTTGTGTCCTCTTTTGAGTCCAGCAAACATTTGTGCAGTGTTCATGACCTGTGGAGTTGCTTAGCTTAAAGAGAAAAAAACATGTTACGACCATGGGGTCATGGTCGGACCATGGAATAGAGAAGATAGATGCAGAGGAAACTGCTGGGACAAAGAAATTAAGTATAAAACATGATCATGATGTTGTGCAGTTTGATGTGGGCCAAGTAATGTGTAAAGTTCTTTGCATATGGATGATCTCCCTCCAGACATCAGCCTGCCCATATCTCTGAATGATGTCTGCAAAACCAAGTCAAGTCCAAGTCAAAATGATTATTTTAAAGCCGTGAAGAGAATCTTGGAGGAGGATGAACCTACCCTCTGCATCTGCTAGTCAGTCCTCACTGGAAGGACAGGAGAACACCTTTCTGTTTAGAGGCTGTGTTAGCTAGGAAAACCTGTGGGTAGGAAGAGAAGAGGTGGAAAAGGTAAGAAGATAAAATAGCAAGGACATAAGCCTAACAACAGGGTCCTAATCTTTATATATAAAACTGGATGTATGTGTGTATGTTCCACCATCACTCGAAAACGCATAGAGACATTTTAACCAAACTAGCCATACATATGACTGAGACTAATGTGAGTGCACCAGTCACCTTTGTACAGCACTGTGCTATATGGCAGAGCTATATTTGGATGCATGTATGTATGAGTGTATGTCATCACTAGGAAATGCATGGATACATTTCAACCAAACTTGCTATGTTCCACCATCACTCAGAAACGCATCGACACATTTCAACCAAACTTGCTAGACATAAGACTCAGGCTCATGTGGGTGCACCGCTGATCTTTGTGCAGCGCTGTGCTGTATGTCAGAGCTATATTTGGTGATCACTAGGAAACGCATGGAGACATTTCAACCAAACTTGCTAGGCATGTGACTCAGACTCATGTGGGTGCACAGTGTGCCTTTTGCTTACATATTTGTTTTTGGACTCTTACAAATTTCTGGCCTGTAATAATGCCTTCGAGAAAACTTAAGGCAATTGACCGAGTGCAATCAAAGGCAAAAAAATTAAACACCACCGTAGATAAAAAAAATCCAGAGGACCGGATTAAAAGACTTGCCACGCTGCGTGAAAGAGCTACTACATCTGGAGCTTCAGAAACCGTACAACAGTATGAGACCTGACTACAGGATAAAGGAGATAGAGCTACTACATCTAGCACTTCAGAAAAAGTTCCACAGCATGACAACGGAGTACAGGAATTGAGAGAAAGAGCTACTACATCTAGAGCTTCAGAGACAGTACAACACTGTGACACCTGAGTACAGGAAATGAGAGAGAGAGCTACTACATCTAGAGCTTCAGATACAGTACAACAGCGTGAGACCCGAGTACAGGAATAGGGGAAAAGAGCTACTACATCTAGAGCTTCAGAGACAGTACAACAGTGTGACACCCGAGAACAGGAAATGAGAGAGAGCGCTATTACATCTAGAGCTTCAGAGACAGTACAACAGTTTGAGACCCGACTACAGGATAAAAGAGATAGAGCTACTACATCCAGAGCTTCAGAGACAGTACAACAGCGTGAGACCCGAGTTCACGAAATGAGGGAAAGAGCCAGACAATCATGGACTGCACAACATTTTAGCTTAGCATTGGAATGATTACACTATGATCCACATAACGACTACTCACAGCATGCAAGTTTTACCATCAGAAAAATGGAAATGGTTTGTAGTTACTGTCAAGCCAAGAAGTTTAAACCTGAGTCTCCTGGTATTTTCTGCAAAAAGGAAAGTCAAAACCTGCCAGCTGGAAACACCACCAGAAGAACTTTGAAATTAACAATCAGCAAATACTTCAAATAGTTGAAGTATTTTCCTAATAACATCAGAACATACAACTCATGTTTCCAAATGACATTGTACGGCGCCACATCAGTTGTTCAACAACCTGGATTTCCATCCACATTCATGGTGCAAGGGCAAATTTACCATAAAGTGAGATCATGACTTCCGCTGCCAGATTGACCACCAAAATCTCTACAACTATATTTTATTGAAAACAGACTAATAGAAACTGACCAGAGGTGCACCTACATCTCAGGAACAAAATTTCAGATTGTCTTAAAGTTACAAAGGATGTTTCATGAGCACAATGTTCTTATTAAAACATTTAAAACATATGCAATTAACCTCCCTAGCTGTTCATTTCTTTTCGGTTTTATATGTCTAAAAGCGGTACATTGTTTTTCATGAAAATTTACTTTACAGTATAATACAATAGTATGAGTATAGTAAAGTTTGAAACACAAAATCATGTAAAAACAGTAAATTGAATAAATTAAAAAATCTATTTAAAAAAAATACACATTATACTCATACTATTATATATATTGTAAAATAAATGTTCTTGAAAACAATATACTGCTTTTACACATAAAAATCCAATGTATTGCATTCAATACAGTTATTTTGTATTTGTATTGTATTCAGTACAGTACCAATGCTTTGTACAGGTGCAGGATTATGTCTCAAATTCTGCAGTCTATTCCTCTATTAATGCAAGTAGTTTGCTAGCTTTAGCAATTGCAGCTTGACATTGCATGCTATTAATAAACCTGTGACCTACCAGATCTCCTGGATATTTTTCAATTTTTGACTCCTTCAAATGTTTTCCTCTAGACCAGTAATTTTCAACCACTGTGCCGTGGCACACTAGTGTGCCATGAAAGATCTTCAGCTGTGCCATTGGAAATTAGCCAAGTTCGGTGGATTGCCATGGCTACGTAAGTGTGAGTCCTGGCTCAGTTCTGGCTCCGCCCGCTCATGTCAGCAAGGGTTGCCATAGTTCCTGGCTTGTGGTAGCACAGGACCTGTAGTGGGATAAAGGAATAAAGAGGGTGCTCTCCCTCTCGTTGGGTGAGTCATATTGCACTTATGCACATATTGCACATATTGCATTATTGTTATAAATTGAAGGCATATGCTTGTTTCTTTCCCTGTATCCAGTATCTTGATTTCTAGTGGTTGTTAAAATTCTAACTTTCAGGGGATCTAAATATACAGTCCTTTTTTGTAGAGTGGCTTTTACATGTCACTTTACAAATATTTGACAAAGGAATATATATATATATTGTGTGTGTATTATATAAAACGAATATATGTTTAGCATTTTTATTGTTGGTAGATCATTTTGACTTGGTCATTTTAAAAGTAGCTTGCAAGCCTAAAAAGTGTCAGCACCCCATATCCATGTCTTCTAAACAGGCTCAGGTTTCGCAGACTGAGTATAAATAAACTGAGAAACTATATTGTCATTATTTGTACTGTATTAGCCTACAGAGTGTCATTTTGTAACATTTTTGGTTTGTGGTGTGCCTCTGAATTTTTTTCAGTGTAAAAAATGTGCCGTGGCTCAATAAAGGTTGAAAATGCTGCCCTAGACAGTATGTAGCATCCATGTTGTTAGCCTCCAAGTTCATAACTTTACATTTACCAATGTTAAATTTTATTTGCCTTTGACTGCTTAATCTAACAATACATCCAGGTCTGATTGTAGATATTAGACTTCCTGCATGGACTTAAGTCCATTACATAGCTTAGTGTTATCTGGAAACACAGAAATGGTACTTTTATTCCCAAACTCCATGTCTATCTATTCTATATACTCTAGACCAGGGGTCGGCAAACTCTAGCCGGTAGTTTGTTCCCGCCTAACGCCCCCTGGCTGATCCAGCCTAATACAGAGCCGTGGATTGCCGGTTGCCTCTGCCAGGGGTCGTTAGGAACTACCGGAGCCAGAGTTCCGGAGCCGCCTCCTTGCTGTGGCTCCCTTATTTACCGCGACAGCCTGATACCACCTCTGGGATGGTAAATAGGGATCCTTCTACTCGGCAATACATACGGAGGAAGGGATTTCACTTCAGGGGGTGTTCCCTGGTGGGGGCAGAGCCAAAAGGGCGGGACTCGGAGTTTGGCCTGGTGTGCTCCCGCCCACCCCTGAAACGGCCTAGTGGCCATATACGTTTGCCGACCCCTACTCTAGATAATTCAGAGTATGAATCATTAATCACTATTCTCTGGATGTGGTCTTTAAGCCAATTCTCTATCCATTTACAGATTTAATTTTCTAAACCTATAAACCCTAACTTGCATGTTAACTGTCTTTGGGTTCTGTGTCAAAAGCTTTTGCAAAGTCCAGGTGCACTATATCAACTGCTACTCCACTGTCTACCTGTTTACTTACTTCCTCATAAAAGAAGAGTAAATTTGTTTGACAACTTCGATCTTTCTCAAATCCATGCTATCAATTAATATAATCTGGTTCTTCATCAAACTCTCCAGGGTCTTTCCAAATATAGAAGTTAATTGATAATGACCTTGCTCCCTTTTTAAAGATGGGTACCACATTATCGAATCCATTACTACCATACCATTAAAAAAAATTAAAATATAAATAAAAATTAGAAACTTTTACTTTGAAATAAGGAGGGTGTAATCTGTCAGGTCCTGGTGCTTTATCAACCTTGATTTTATCCAACTGTTTCATTGTTTTCTGAATTAAATTTTGTGGTCAAATTTAAATCCAGATTAAAGATTGTAGTATAATGTTTTCTGATTATTTCCATGTTGTATTTCTAAGGATTGTTTCACTAACACTGATGTTTTTTTGCTCTGTTTTTTTATTTTTTTGCCAGGAATCATTAATAGATTGGTGTGATGAAAAAGAACTTAACTTGATTCTAACAACAGGGGGAACTGGGTTTGCTCCAAGAGATGTTACACCTGAGGTAAGCAAATCAATATATATTAATTTCAATAGAAACTTTTTTTCCCCCTCTGCATGGGGACTTTTAAATGTAGAGTGGGAACTAGCAATTGTGACTTCTCTTTTTGAAAATGCTAATTGACTATTATTCTGAACTTATTACTGGTTTATTTTAGTCACTGACAAGGAGGTTGGATGTTACTTACTTTACTGATGTTATTTAGTTATTTTTATCTATATTTTATCTGCATAAATATGGAAATTATATTCCTATCGATGCATATAGATATTCAATTAAAGAAGGTTCATGCACAAATAATAGCTAGTCATTCAAACAGTTTAATTAAGAAAACAAGGTAAGACAATATATATATACATATATATTTACATATTCATAAACAATCTTGAGGTGTAACACTGATCTACATACTTATTTTGGGTGATTGACTTGGACCATTTTGAAGCCAATGTGACAAGATCACAGCTAGTCAACTAGCATTTTTATTAGCATGAATATTTCTAATGATAGGCATACTGTACTAATGTATAACTATATATATAAGCTGTTAGTGTTTTTATGAGATTATAATTTATTTTGTATAATACCTTCATTCTGTTGCACACTGCTATGCATCTGGTTAAACAGTCTAGAAATAAAGTGTAAAGTGTCCCTAAAACCTAGGGTACTCAAAAAGCCATGGCTATGTCCAGATATTGGATAGTCATTCACAACACTCTATCCAACATGACATGATAGGCAAATGTCTCTGTATTCTCAGCAAGAAATAAATCTGTTGATTAACCTACCATGCACTTAAATAAAAAGTTTCTTTCAGTACAAATGTCCCTTTCAAGTATGTAAGATGTTATAGCGCAAGCACTGTAAAGACTACAACACTGTCAAGAAGTATGGTTATCAGCTGACAAGATATCAGTATAATGTTGGAATAGATGCAACAGCATTTATGCTTTAACTATATGGACCTATAATAGCCACAAGATGGCACTGCATCGAATTATTGTGTTCTGTTGTTATGCTGGTGTCTTTCTATTGTTTCTCTTCTCTTCCTTCTTACACCATTTTGTTTTATTGTATTATCCTTTGGTGTACCACAAGTAAAAATATGCTCACAAACTGCTTTGTGGAAGCCTCTGAATGTGATCACTAAAGGACCACATTGTCTAACAGGTAATGGGCACAGACACATTCCAGCTCAGTGAACAGACCGACAGAAGGAGTCTTCAAGGGGTACTGTGATTCACAAGCACAAGTAAGACAACAGCTGTGTGTTCAATCAAGGAAGTGAGACAGAGATGGTTAGCAGCTCTGAACTTAAACTAGCAGTGGCTAAACTGAATAATGAGAATTATCAGGTGTAGAAGTTTAAACTTGAAATGCTGCTATTCAGAGATAACTTGTGGGATATTATTACTACAGACAGACCAGATAAAAATCACCAGGAATGGGATATGAAAAAACAGACAAGCAAGGGCCACAATAAGTCTGTTGGTGGAAGATGACAAGCTTATTCTCATCAGGGACCCACAACACTGCTAAGGGCATCTTAGAGATGCATTGCAAAAATTGCATTAAAGATCCAGCCTGAACAGTAAGCTATTCTTAGTAAGGAAATTGTACAAAATGAGGCTAGGCACTGAAATGACATGCAGGAGCAATGCTGGCGGTTGTGGCGCAGCTCTGGGCAATCAGAGAGGATATAAAATACAGCCACGTATCAGCGATATTGCTATGCAGTTTACCTAAATCATATTGTGCACTGATAAATGATCTGGAAACAAGGCCTGACGCTGAACTGACACTAGAATTTGTCAAAATCAGACTCTCAGACGAATACAAGCGCAGAAAGGAGCAAGCAACAAACAGCACAGGGAGTAATACTGAGGCAGTCCTAAAAACCACAGATACAAAAGCATACAGGAAAAAGAATAGAGTATGCTTCAAATGCAAGAGGCCAGGACACCTTAAAAAAGATTGTTTAATATGGAAAGCCGAGCAAAGGGCAAGAAGTTCTAAACAAACAGTAAGCACTGCGGTAAATGACAGTGACATAGATCAACGACATGGAACTTTTAAAGTAACAAACAGTCAGCCAACCCAGAACTGGTATATAGATTCAGGAGCAACTAGTCACATGACAATTGACAGAAACCTCTTTCCAGACCTGGATTTTAATAACAAAGAAACTATCTGTCTTGCAGATGGAAGTATTAAACCTGCAGAAGGAATTGGGTATGGAATTCTCACCTGTAACATTGCAGACAGTCACAGTCTGACTATACTAGTAATGGACTTGCTGTATGTTCGTAAGCTAGAAGGTGGTCTCTTATCTGTAAGGCGCTTGGCAACTAAAGGACTAATCACAAAATTTCAAGGTGATTAGTGTAAGTTCAATGTGTACTATCCAGAATGGAGAAAATGTGATGGCAATAGCCACAGCGGATAAGCACCTATACAAATTTCACGTGGTATGGGAGCAAGCAATTCTTTGCATGCTTGGGCATAACAACTGCATTCACGTGTGGCACAGGCGCCTAAGTCACAGACATCCTGCTGCTATACAGGAACTGAATAGGCAGAAACTGACAAAATATCTTGTATTGTCAGCCTGTCCAACTGCCAAAAGATGTGAGTGTTGTATTAAAGCCAAAGCTACGAGGGCGAATCCTCCAAAGGTGAGTCAGATTAAAGCTTCAAAACCACTTGATCTCATACACAGATATGTGTGGTCCACACATGGAGATGGTGAAACACAAATCCTGAAGTGTTTGACAATGTGCAGGACTATGCCTTATAACAAAGGCAAGTAACAAATTTCAAAGAAAGCCACTTGTCTTTAGGAGCGATAGTAGAGGTGAATTCACTGGACACAAGGTGGGATAGAGCATCGGGAAACAGTCCCCTATACACCAGAACAAAATCGAGAAGCTGATAGAAAAAATAGAACCCTGATAGAAATGGTTATATGTATGCTGACTGACTCATGAAAAATACTGAGGTGAGGCAGTAATGACAGCTACCTATCTACAAAACAGATTGTACTCCAAGACTGTCAAGAAAACAACATATGAACTCTGGCATGGCGAGAAACCAAGTGTGAAACACATCAGACTTTTTGCGTGTAAAGCCTTTGCCTACATTCCAAAGGAGAAACGCACTAAACTCCAAAATCCAGCAGAGGAAGGTATACTTGTTGGATATGGTGAGAGTTCCAAAGGATTTGAAATTCTGAATCCAATGATTGATAAGGTGGTGATATGCAACAATGGTAACCTTTGTTGTGGACATTAGTAATGATATGATGACTTCACTTGAACAAAATGAAGAAAAGGGCACCGAACAGGTGACGTTCACATCCCCAGAACAAGTGATTGACATTGATACTGGGTTACAAACCATAGACGAGGAGATAGTCTAGCCTAGATACTGAACCGAGGTGTTCAAAAAGGGAAAATAAGGGCAAGCCAACTGAAAGACTTTCATATAAAGCTAATACAGCCTGTATATATGAACCTACATGTTGGGATGACATATCTCAACTTCCAGAAGGGGAAGCCAATACATAGATTAAAGCATCAGAAGAGGAAATTAAATCTCTGCATAACAACCAAACCTGGAAGCTTACAGAACTACCAGCAGGGAGGAAAGCTATTGGCTGTAAGTGGACTTTTCAAATCAAGCACAACAATAATAATACAGTTGAGCGATACCAAGCGAGACTAGTAGCCAAAGGATACTCTCAGAAATATGTAGAGGACTATGATGAGACATTTGCTCCAGTAGTTAAGCACACTACAGTTAGGACATTACTCACTGTAGCAGCCACAAAGAAAATGCAGATAAAGCATTTCAACGTCAAAACAGCTATCTTAAACCGTGAGTTAACAGAGGATATCTACATGGAACAACCAGAAGGATTTGAGATTCCACAAAGGCCAAACCTAGTCTGCTAACTCTAGAAAGGGATCTATGGACTCAAACAAGCAGCTAGAGCTTGGAACATGAAAATCAATGATGTCCTCACAAAGGAGTATTTTCAATGAAACAAGGCTGACCCCTGCTATTAAGAAAATGAGTAGTAGGTGGATCTTTGTGCTCATATATGTGGGCAATCTGCTATGAGCAAGAAGGGGATAACATTGCACTAGTACAGTCTCTCAATGAGGACTTTGAAACGAAAGATCTAGGTGACAAAAAAAATTACCTTGGTATACAGATTGACAGAAAACGGGATGGCAGTTACCTTCTGAACCAAAGTCACAAAATACAAAAATTAATTGAAACCTTCGGATTGGGCGATGCAAAACCAGTTAATGCACCCATGGAAACAAATTACTTATAGGAAATGAACAACATAGGTAATTTACTACCAGACAACTGTCAATACAGAAAGACCATAGGAAAACTACTTTACATTGCTACTGTTACAAGGCCTAACATTGCTGCAGCAGTGGGATTTCTATGCAGAAAGGTATCTAAGCCAAGTCAAATGGACTGGAATGCTGTAAAGAGGGTCATACGTTATCTAAAAGGTACAATACATTTCAAATTAAAGTTGACCTCAACCGGCAAATGTGACCTAGTCCTATATGTTGATGCTAGTTGGCCGGAGATACCGGTGACCGGAAGTCTACTAGTGGTCACTTGTCTCTACTCGCTGGTGGACCTATTAGCTTGACAAGTAGAAACAGTCAACAGTATCGCTTTCGTCAACTGAAGCAGAATATGTCGCAGCAGCACAGGCAAGCCAAGAGCTAGTTTTGCTAAGAGAACTGTTAGCGGACCTGAATCAGAAGCAGACAGATCCAACACAGATATTCCAAGACAACCAAGGTTGCATTGCACTGGCGTATACTGAGCGAGTCAACTCAAGAACCAAACACATTGATGTGAGGTATCCTTTTTTGAAAACATACAGGAACAGAGACAACTTGATCCACAGTACTGCCCAAATGAGAATATGGTTGCAGACATATTTACTGTTAAGCAAGCGGGTGTGGACCCACTGTGCCACTGATTGGGTATGCTCCAGAGGGGTGTAACTAAGCTGCTACCAGGTCTTCACTAGAGCCTCTGATGGTGAGAATAGGCTTGGGCTGCAGGGTAGCTGCCAGGTGCCAATCCAGAGCAATTCCCAGGCCAGTGGCAGCTGACCACAGGAGTCAGGATACCCGGTGCAAGCACCGAGGGTCTTGCCTGGCCAAAAAGGTGATGGCAATCAGACAAAGTCCAGAAACAAGATCCGAGGTTAGGGTCAGGCGGCAATCAGGCAAAGGTCCAAAAACGTAATCCGAAGTCAGGGTCACACTTTTGCAACCAAACTTCACGAAAAAAAATCAATAAATTTATTATAAAATTAAATATAATGCAATATTTTTAACCATAAAAGTTTTTCTCAAGAAACATTAACAAAAATATATGAAAATAAATTGATGATTTGTCATTTATTATGTTTTTTACTTTATATAATTTTTATAATTAAATATCTTTATTAAAGGGATTTATACTAAGTTTTAAGATAACAATAATTATTAATAGTTAACAATATTATTTATCTTCAAAGTTATTAGCTTTGTATTTAGTATTGCACTTACCCTTATGGCCAGAGAATTAAGTAATGCAGAACGTCAAAGAGTGGTAGACCATTATCTGAATGGAAGTGATGCCTCCCAGATAGCAATGGTTTTGTAATCGTACAACCATAACTAAAATAACCAAACCAAGACATACGAATCTTCCGGTAGAGAAATTCACAGTTGGATGAAGCCCATAAGGAGGAGTTAAGCAAGGTAATGTACAAAGATTGCAGAATAAGCCTCAGGGAAATGAAGGATCAATTATTTGTCAAATTTGGAATTGATGTATCTATTTCAACAATAGATAGATGCATTGATAAATTCCAATGGTCATTAAAAAGAACATCTTTAATTCCTGCAAGGCCAAATGATTCCCACTCTCTTCCTGAAAGGCTTAGCTATGCCAACAAAATCCTTGATCTCATTGCTAAGGAAGATGGAAAAAACATCTACTTTCTTAATGAAGTAGGTTTTAACATATCAATGAGAAACAAAAGGGGAAGATCTCCTATTGGGCAAAGGGCGTTTTGTGTTGTGGCTGGAGTGCGTTCCAGAAATTATTCAATTTGTTGTGTAAGGAATAAATTTCGGACCCTCCACTTTCTGACACAATCAAAGAGAATTTCTCAATTTTTTTGATGAGGTTTTGAATGTTTTTAGTGTAAAGAGTGTTTAGCATGCCATCCTAATTATGGATAATGTCACCTTTCATAAAACTAGCCAGGTAAAGAGCTTGGTTGAAAGTAAGGGACACCACCATACTCTCTATTTCCTAATCCTGTTGAGAACATGTTCTCTAAATAGAAATAAGTAGTAGGAAGAAATAGGCTAATTATTTGAGTGCTTTATTAGAAAGCATCAATAGTGTATTTTTAACAATAAGCCAGCAGGATTGCTCAAATTATTATACAAAAATGTTTAGCTTTTTGCCTAAATACCTAAGAGGAAAAACCATTAATGATTAATGAATCATTTCATTAGTACATATTTTTATTTTATGTTTCTTTAGAAAAACTTTTATAGTAAAAACATTGTGTTATATTTAATTTTATAATAAATGTTTTGATTTATGAATAATTAGGGGGTCTACATTTTTTTGTGAAGTCTGAATGCAAAAGTGTGACGATAAAATGAGAAACCCTGTTATATGCCAATGTATTTTCCACCTTGATCGAAGGAAGGCAACATACACGCCATTTAACCACAGAACTACTGGCTAGAAAGCTGATGCTCTACTGTATTGGCCAGTTTAAACAAAAAACTGAAAACAATAAGGTTTTATTTATTGTTTTTTATCAAGTGGATATTAAGTAGTAGCATAGCATGCATAAAAATCAGGAACAGGAACTTTACCAATTTAAAAATATGAACCACATTCTTTGGTAATTTTAAAACAAAAACAAAGCTCAACTACATGAACAAAAACAAAAGCTGTAAAATCTTAAACAGTTTATATATTAAACTTCGAATATAGTTTTAGAAAGAAATAGCTGGTAAATTCAATCCAAAACTAAATCAATGTGATCTTCTGCCATATCCTTTCATAGAAGCTCTAAAATCTGGCTTGGTTTTTTTTAGAGCTGAAAATAGTCTTTCAACACTGACTTGGGTGGGTGGTATTGCTGTTACGGTTCTAGCCACATCACTAATAATCTCAAGTTAAACAAGGATGGCTTCTTCTACAGTCAGTTTCGATAAGCGATCATACTTTTCTACTTTTAGTTCTTTAAAAAAACTCAGTTCTGCTGGAATCTCTTTATTTGGACATTTTCCAGTCGTTTATCTTTCATGCATATGCAACATTGCTTTACTGTTGAAAGTTCCATTTTGTCCAAGTAGGAATCAACGTCCTAATTCTTTATTTGAAGAGGATGATCCTGAGTTACCAGTTCTTATAGCTGCATCTAGTGGTGGTGTTTCAGGTAGTAATCCCTTCATGCTAACTGCTACATCATAGACGGCCTTTTTTGCAGTATCCGTTTGGTCATCACTCAACAAAATTTGGCTCATTGGTTCAACATAAATAGCAGCTAACAAGATTTGATTATCCAGTTATAGATTTTCTCTTTTCTTCATTGAAGATACAATCCCATCAGCTATTAACCCTCCACTTTTGTTCAGGCAAAATATCAAGCTCCTCCATTTCAAGAATACTTTACCAGGTGTTAAATTTTCAGATTGCAAACTCTTGGTTACAGTAAAGGGGTTATAAAGTAGATTTTTCCAGTGCTTTTACTTGTGTCCACTGGCTTTTAGTTAATAAAACATTTTTAAAAGACTTCAAGAAAGTCTTTTAGTTCCAGCAAATGCTTTACCATCAAATAGGTGCTTCCCAAGCGTGTTGTTTGATTCAAAATGGCTCCTTTTCCAGCACGTCATTTCAAAATGGCATCTGTTTTAGGGGCCCTGGCTGTAATAGTTACTTGCCTCAATTTGCCAATTAGAGTAGCTGCATGACGATCTTTCAATCCATCCCCTTTTGCAAGGTGCAGAGTGTGAACAGCACAACACATATGTTGAATAGTAGTATTCTTAGATGCTTCTTCAACAGTGTTATCTGAAATGTCACTATTCTCTTCGCTTTCACTTTCTCCAACACTTGCAGGACTGTCTTCCCTAATATCTGTCTGTCAATTTCTTATCTACGTTATTCATTTTCTCAATTGTGTGCAACATATTAGAAGCATTATCTATCACAATACATAGAATTTGTTCCTTTTTAATTTCAAAATCCTTTAGAACAGCGGTCCCCAACCACCGGGCCGCGGCGGTGTTTTCAGTGGGCCGCGAGTACATGATCCATTATTGAAAACGAAGCGGCACCCAACCACCATCCGCGGACCGGAAGTGGTCCGCAGCGGTGTTTGTATGAGATGCCGGTAAATGTACACAGTAGTCTGTGTACAAGCAATGCGAGCACATGACATGCAGCTCGATTGGCTGTCAGATGTCATGTGATCGCTTTGAAGCAGCAGAGGTGCACAGAGAGAAAAGAGAAGACGCCAGAGTATGTCCCGGTCCTCAGAGAAATTTCCTTCCGTGAAACCGGTCCCTGGGGCCAAAAAGGTTGGGGACCGCTGCTTTAGAACATCCTCCACTAACTTTTGAAGATTGTCACTGATGTGATGTTCCTGGGTGTCCTTTACTTCCAAGTTTCGCATTATTGTTTTATTATTTTCATCAACAAATTTAACATTAATAGCAGAATAATTGACTCTGTGACGTGTGCATGTTTCCATTGTTATGAAGACAAAATTTCCCTTCAGACCTTTTCGCAGTTCTTCCTTTTTACATTTGGCCTCTTCAAGTATAGGTTTCCTTATACTTTCTCTTTCCAGAAAAACACCAAGTTTTTTTTAGCTATTTCTCTGTTTAGGCCTTAAAAGGCTGGCTGTGAAAATAAGGATAGTGGTACACTATTCTTAACTACCATTTCAAAAATTTGTTTTTTTTTTTTAATTTTTCTGGTGTAATTGGTATTGTTACTTTGTCAGATATAAGGAATCTTCTTAGTTGTGTTTGGTCTCCAGTAGATTTTTGAACATTTTTTTTATCCCAGAAATAGATGGAATATTTTCATTGATATCTTTCTCATCCACAACTTCTAACACATTAGGATGAAAACGCTGCAAGTGTCTTTTCAAATTTGATGCTCTTGAAGGTGCATTTTTGTTAAGACCAACTGAAACTGCTCATTTTTCAGCATCATCTTCAAGAATACATTGGCACACGTAATGTTTCCCATCACTTGATAATGTAAAGTCCTCATAAACAGCAGAATTTATCATGTTTGTTGACAGACTTTTTGCCATTGTAAATGGGGTGCCGCTTTTACTAAAATAAAAATATAAAATATTGTATGCTAACTAGCATATTCTTTGATTTAAATACAAACATACAATACTGTACTATATACACAAATAAGCTATAGCCCTGCAATAAACTATAAAAAAAATGTTTTCCATACAGAAAAACATGCACAGACATATATACTATACACACAACACAGGGCCCTACATTTTATTTAGAAACATACACACACACAAACATTTTTACATTCCTGCACCATACACACAAACATGCACATAGCCCTGCAGTTTTATCTAGAAACATGCACACAGCCTTCCATCATAGTACACACAGGCAGCCATGCAGTTTTAAAATAAACATGAACACTTACAGTTGAATCCCAAAAGCTGTTACTGCAAGTTCTTCTAAGCTCTTTTAACAAACAGGCTCTAGGGCCAGGGGTCACTTAACTAACTTCCTAGTATTAGGTGGTGTGCAAAATGATGTTAAAGTTCAGCCCTGGATGGTAGCATATATGGAGAGTGCAGATAGGACACCTGAAAACACATCAGGCCATAGCACTCACCTACATCTATATCTTTACACTTGTTTACACTCAAATGAACTTGTTAAACACATTATATCTGAAAAAAAATGAAAACACCTTTTCCAATGTACATAATCCAGATTACAATAATGTTAATGTCAGGTTGTATAATACCTCAGATGAACTTCACATTAGTAGAAATTCAACTATGCACTGGGCTTTATTCTTACATCAGAGGAATCAGAGTCGACAGATTTTTATCAACTTTGACTCCAGGTAATCAAAATTGTCTCTGACTCCACAGCCCTGGTTCTACCTACCTCCTATACTTTATTCCAACTTTTCAATGCCTACCTCATTAGTATGTTCGATTTTTCCGTTTTTTAAATTATGCCCCAAACTGTCCAGGGCACGTGTATTGTGACTAACTTCCTAGTGCTTTAAGGGAGTATTCACTTAGTGTAATAGTGTAATGAATGTAGTGTAACAAGATAGGCTTAGTTAATAGTAGGTAAATTGTTAGACTTAAGAGTTTGTACACCCTTGCAAAATTATATCTGGTTTGACAGCCCTAAGGCAATGTAAAAGATTAAAATACAAGGACAAAGAAGGGGTTTTGGGCAAATATTTTTGTGGATTCAAATTGTGTGTGTGTGTGTGTATGTATATATATATATATATATATGTGTGTATATATATATATATATATATATATATATATATATATATATATATATATATTCAAATATATTCAAAACAACTCATACATTAACATCTTTTGTCATAAAAGAAAAACCAAAAAACAGTGTTTTCAATGATACAAACAACTTTTCATTGAAAGATAAAATTTGGCATGCTTTTAAACAATGAATGTTATTTTTGCCATTGTATGCTTGGTGATAATTTGTCAAACCTTGGCTCATAGAACCATAGAAGGTGCCCTATTCCTGGTATTTGAAACCACTTTTTCTGGTCTTATGTCTTGTGACAAAAAAAAGCCTGAATCGCAGCATTGTAGATATCAATTTCTTGTGTTCTTTCAGGCAAAGACGCCAGTTTCACTAGCTCTTCTCTCATTATGTCACCAACAGCATAACACAAAATTACATATTATTAATTACAAAATTACATTATACAAAATTTATATCTGTGCTTTCATCCAAGCACATGGAGTAACAGGCTGTCTTTTGTAAGTCAGTGTTGAGACTGGACTCGATCTTTAACAGTATCTGAGTGGCATCTCAGAGATGCGTTGAATAATTTTATCCCTGTTTTGGAAATCATGAAAAAGGTATTTACCCCCAGACAACATGGCCATTTTGATAATATTCCCATCACATAGGGGCTTACCATGTTTTGCTATGCACAGTGAAATTTGAAAACACACTACTTGTGTTCTGTGTCATTACATGACTGACAACAGTCTACCACAGTTTAAAGAAAACCTGCATTACCATTTACATTCTAAATGTACTCCTAAACACGACAAATGTTTTACTAGACAAAATAAAGTGATTTACTAGACAAAGGTCTCTTCTGTGGACCTTTCAGAATTGTATCTCTGTCACTGATGCCAGACTTTCCCTGGCTAAAATGTTACCTGTATAAATGCTGGGTCCACCTACAGAGGGAACTTTCTTGTCCAAACTGTGAATGCATTGTAACTACCCTCCATCTGTAAGTCCATCATATAGGTCAGTACTTGGTGGATTTGACACATTCTCCTCTTCACCAGAAAACTATTTTCTTAAAACCACAGGTGGCTTTTATCCCCCTTTGTTGTGGCCACTTGACGTAGATTTAATGGCACTGGGTGAATTGACTTGAGCCAGTGATGTTGCATTTTCTGGGAGTTTAAATTTGTTACTGCTTGTTTAAATATGTAATTATATAAAAACCCAATGTTGTATTATTATGTGTTGAGTTTTTCTGATATGTTGCTTAAATGGTTAGTGGCAAAGTGAAAAAAAAGTCACAGCTGCTGGCAGAGAAGGTTTTCTTTTTGTTAAACTTTACATTAGCTTTCTTGTGCCATTTTTCATTTGCAGACAAGTTCAGTTATTTGTACTTCCCATAACTAGGACAGAGTAAAACAAGACTCCGCCCCATCCGTGTCTGCCTACCCCCTCCCTCACTTTCCTCTTTTCCTCTGTACTTTCATCCTTTAAATTTCTCGATCAAGACACATCAGCTTCAATACACATCAACGTGCCTACAGAGAGGGCTCTGAGTGCCCCCTCTTGCATGTGTGCCATAGGTTCGCCACGACTGCCCTATACTTTGTTTCAACTTTTCAATGCCTGGCTTGTTGGTATGTCCAATTTTCTATATTATGCCCAAATTGTTCAGTGCTGTGTATTGTGGTACAACTTCCTAATGTTAAATGTTTTAAGAGTGTAATCCCTTGTAGTAGTGTAATAGTGTGATGTGGTTTAGTTCACATTAGCAGTAAAAAAACATTTAACTGTGCATATACTGCACATGCGTGAGATTGAGCATTTTTTTTTTTTTTTTTTTACAATTATAGGAAAGCCCCTGATCATACATTCCCAGTGCATACGCAGAAAGAGCAGCCCACTGCCACCTGGGATATGTGACACAAATACCACGGGAGGCTGTAGATTTACCCTGACGTCTTTACCACCATGGCAGTAAAGACAAAAATGAAGAGGGTCCTCCACAGAAATAAAAAAAAACAAAAAAAAAAAAAAACTTTTGATTATATAAAAGGGAAAGACAGCCTTTATTTATTGTTAAAATGTGGTGATGCTTTAAGAGCATCGTGAATGTGTTAGCAGATGGGAGCAGGACAGTGTCCCCCACTCATCACTGCCCATATTTTATAAAAAAAATTAAAAACAAATTATTCACCTGAGTGTGCTTGTAATGAAGTCATCAGCAGTGTAATAGCTATGTGTGTGTAAAGGCTGCTTGACTTTTTCTTCAGCCTAACAACTCGCTGTGTTTAATCCTTCAAGTCTCCTAAACGCTTGGTTGTAACAACTTCAATTTTTCGAGGTACACTGGGGACCCATGTAGCTAGTAGTAAAAAATTCTTTAAAGAAATTTAGGATATGGGGGTCATGATTTTAAAAACTTTTTGAAAATGAAACATTGAGGTTGGTGTTTTCAAATGGCAAGTGCATCTAGGAGCCCAAAATTTAAAATGCAAATTTAGGGGCCCCCAGGGCCACTTGTAGGAGCAAGTGGGGGACACATGTACACCCCCCCCCCCAGAATTGGGCAGTAATGTGTTAACAGGGCAGTGTGTTTGCCATGGGATTTAAATTTTTGTGTGTGGGGGGGAGGGGGGTTAGCCAAACATGTCCCCCTACTGTACCTACATTTCTGTTTTTTACACCCCACCATTCTAGGGAAACTGGGGTTGAAAGAAGAGAAGCAGACAGGGTAACATAGTATGACAGTTATAGATTTGTGACTGGTATCAATTATCAGGTATCAATTTAGGGGCCCCACTCCAATGCTCCTTGCTTTGTGAGTGGCCCCGAGGGTCCCCAATTTGCCTTTTTAATTAAGGACTCCTAGGTGCACTTGCTTTTTAAACAGCACTCCCAATGTTGTATTTTCCAAAGTTTTTAAAATTGTGATCCCCATTTTTTTAAAAAAAGGAAGTAAACTCAAAAGTGCCTAAAACAAAATACACATACCTTCAATCCCCCACAGCAGTCAATCGATCCGGAGGTCTCTTCCATCGGGTCCCGCGTTGTCCCAGTATCTGTCTCAGAGTCGGCGCCACTTTGGCCTCTTCTTTCTGGTTCTTAGACGTAGTTTGGGAAAAAAACCTAAACAGAATTTTTATGTTACATAAAAGGGTAGTCTACCCTTTTATGTAGAGTGAAATTTCTAGGTACGCTTTAAATTCTTAAAATCTGGGGGGCTGAGTTTGTGGTTACTATTAGCTAAAAGGGTCCTCTGTGCAAAAATAATATGTAATATGTATCAATGTGTGTGTGTGTGTGTGTGTGTGTGTGTCTGTGTGTGTGTCTGCAGCCTAACAACACACCATGTTCAATACTTCAAATCTCCTAAATCGTTGGTCATAACAATTTGAAAATTACAGGGGAACCCCATAGTTATTAGTAACCAAAATTTCTTTTAAGAATTTTCAGATAAAGGGGTCACAAGTTTTAAAACGTTTGCAAATTGAACATTCGGTTTGCGGTTTCATATGTAAGTGCATCTAGGAGCTCAAAATTTAAAATGCAAATTAGGGACCCCTGGGGGCAAGCATTGTGGTGGGGCCCTGATATTTATACCTACCTTTCACAAAACATTAACTGTCATACTATGCTAACTTGTCTGCCTCTCTGGAATGGAGAGGTGTAGGAAAGTAAAAATGTAGGTGCAAATGGGGGACACTTGTGACTAAACCCCTTTAAAATTTCATTAATATGGCATTCTACCTTTGAGGTCCAGCAGCCGCCCTCTTGGGCAATACGCACAGGGATCCCTTTCCCTGTGTGCTGCCTAGCTTTTCCTCGTCCTCTTGATTTACAGCTCTGGCTGTGTATCATTGAGCTGCCCAGCATTTACAAATGGGCTCTGTCATCTGTGGAGACGGGATAGACCAGTGTCCTATGAGATAATCCTATCCTTTAGAAACCTTTATTTACATATATATCGATTGTACGCATTCAAAATTTTTAGGCTGGTACTAAACTTAATTTCACCCCCCTGAACATAATAGGTTGCTAGTTACAGAGTCTCAAACATAAAATCCTAATAAGAAACTGATCTTTTCTCACTAAAGTGGAACTAAAGTAAAAATAATAAAATACACCTTTATTTGCCCAGCTCTGTTACGTATGCAACTATATTTGTAAAAAAAAAAAAGAAAAAAAATGCCGATCTCACTTGGCATGTGTGAGATGGGCCATTTTCCTTTTTTCAATGACCGAAAACTCCTTCCTGCACATGTATGTTCTTGGAGCCCAAGCCTCCTGGGATTTGTGACGTGTGTATTCCAGGAGGCTGTGCACTCCTAATCAGTCTTTACCGCCATGGCAGTAATAACAAAATGAGAGGGGTAAGAATGGCACAAAAAAACCAAAGGGGGTATCTATCCTATATAAAGTAAAAATTGTTGTAATTGGCTATTTCAAAATCCCCAAATTGAGTTTGCATGTTAGGGACCCCTGGGGACCACTTCCATGGTACTGCCAATTTTCTGTGTGCTGTGGTGCCTCAAATATAAATTTGCCCACTCACCAAACTTTGAGGCTGTTTTCAGACTAGTGGTGAGGTGGCACTGAGGTTACCCCTTCCCCATGCCATGGAACACTGCTTAGAGGGAGACGCTCAGTACCACTCACCTCACCCTTGAGTCAAATCTGCAGCCACTGCTGTGCAAATTACTGAGTGACTGGCGGGGTGCCTGTTACACATAGCTGGTCACTTGCTACCAAGCTCATCTCAATGATATTATTATTTTCATTTTTTTTTAATATATACATTTTTTTTAAATTATAATTTGAGTAATACACAAATATTGTTAATATCTTCTAATAAAATAATTTAAAAATTCTGTTCTTTTTTTTTTTAATATATAGTATAGTTCACCCAAAGGGGATGCTGTCCAATCAGTCCTTGAAATATGATCTCTCTCCCAAAAAAGGTTTGGAACTTCTGTTATAAGGGATGTTGGCCACAGATGTTCCCCACTTGTACCTACATTTTTGGTTCACAGAAATTGGGGTTCAAGTGTTAGAAGTGGGCAATAAAGCATAACAGGGCAGCACATTTTGATTGGCAGAGATTTTATGTTCTAATGATGCCATAGTAATGAAATTGTTTTGGGTAGTTAGCAATCTACATTTTTGTTTTCATGCACACTGGCACTCTAGGGTAGCAGATTATGATAGATATGGATTTGTGACAGGTAGGTATAAATTTAGGGGCCCCGCCCTAAAGCTCTTTGCTATATAAGGTCCCCAGTTTGCATTTTTAATTTAGGACTTCTAGGTCCACTTTCATCTGTTCAGAGGATTAAAGCTGCAGATGAGAGTTAAGCGGAGGGAGGCATGAATGCCAGGGAAAGCTATGGTATTTATTACAAACAAAAAAGGATCAAGCTGGAATATGGGATTTACGTAAAGCTGAACTAAATCCATTGGTGGGTGTTGATCTTTTGCCACTATCAGAAAGTACAGCATGTCGATTGTGGCACATACTTACCTTGTGCTGTCACCCTGCAATGATGACAAGTCCAGAACCATTCAGGAAAGCAGGAATATGTGCCACCATCTTCATCATGGGCTTCACTGAAGACTTTTGTAGAGATGGTGATCCTGTTCATTGATTGAATGATGTAACTCCTGCTCATGTTACATTTTCCCTGGTGGTTGCCTCTGTGTGCAACAATGCCGTGTAGTTTAGAGCAGAAACAAAAAGCCACTAGGAAACATGGTTAGTTATTTGACAAAAGATACATTTTTTTTTCTTGGTTTAGGTCTTTTTTTAAAATATACATTGCTGCAGATATGTTCAATGGCATGTTGAAAAGTCACTCACATGAGCTCCAGGGTAGCTGCAATATATGTTAGTTGAAATTTTGCTCTTAATTCAAGAGCAATGCTTTATACTTGCCACACCAACACAGAAAGCTGCATTAGTGTGTGACTAAAAAGGGGGGGGGGGAGCTAAGAACAGACTGTACACTGCAGCACAATTTTTTTTAATGTTAGATTCCACCACAAGCATGTAATCTAATTTTTTAAATATATTCAGAATCCAAACCTATTTAGGGTAATAATGCTGTGGTAAATATGGAATGTTTATTACCTGCTTTGCTTGTGGATGCATTGGATGTAAAATATAAACATTCTTTTTCAGTCACAGCAATACAGTTGGCAGTTAGAGTATTAAATAATACTAACATTATTTAACTGTTTTATTCTATTTATTCTTAGGCTACTAAAGAAGTAATAGAGCGGGAAGCTCCAGGAATGGCCTTAGCAATGCTAATGGGATCTTTAAATGTTACACCCCTCGGAATGCTATCTAGGTAAGAAGCTGCTACCTATTTGCTTCGTTAATAAATATGTGTGAATATTCTTGACAAGTGTCCTAGCAACTGTTCTTAAGTAAATTACCTTTGTACTTGCACAGGATTCCAGGTCTAATTCTAGCTCCAGAATCAAGTAATTTCTGACAATTGTAATGATACACTGTGCACCATATCCTCATTTTCATACATAGATTCCAACTCCAGCTATATAAACTTGAATGCTTATTGGATTTATCAGGTGATGTGTATTTGTGTAATGAGGGAGTGTTTGACCTAAGGGGATCAACACCCCATATCAAGGTGTCCATAATTATTAAGCAGCTTCTTTTCCGCTGGCAAAATGGGTCGAAAAAGAGATTTAACTGACTGGACAGTGAACAAAATTGTAAAAAATCTTTCAGAGGGATGTAGTACTTTTAAAATTGCTAAGATATTTGGGCGATCACAGAACCATCAGATGTTTTGTTGAAAATAGTCAACATGGTCGCAAGAAAGGTGTTGACAAATTAACTGCCAAATATTTGAGAAGAATCAAAAGTGAAGCTAGTAGGAAACCATTTTCTTCCAGTGCTATCATATGCCAGAACTGAACCTACCTGGAGTGGCCAGAAGTACAAGGTGTTCAGTGCTCAGAGATATAGCCAAGGTAAGAAAGGATGAAACCCGACCACCACTGAACGAGACACATCATTTGAATCGGCAAGACTGGGCCAGAAATGGACTTAGATGAAAGAATAATGACATGGCCCCCTTCCTCACCTGTCCTAAACCATATTAAGAACTTCTTGGCCCTTCTTAAACGTGAGGTTTATAGGAAAGGAAAACAGTACATCTCTCTGAACAGTGTCTTGGAGGCTGTGGTTGCTACTGCACAAGAAGTTGGTCAACAGATTAAGAAACTGACACCATGAATGAAGGCTTATGACTGGTAATTAAAAGAAGGGTGGCTGTATTGGTCATTGATTTTTTTATGTCAAAATATGTTCTTTTGTAAATTTTGTGTTTGTTTATTATTCTTACTTTAACAGATGGAAATAAGCAAGTGAGATAGGGACATTTTTTTTAATTTAGTTTAATTTTGCACCATAATTGTTGCCTACTAATTGTGCAGACAAATGTTCCCACTCACATTTCTTTTGTAAATCAATTCAGGTTTCAGGTTTATGAACATTTAAGATTGACCGATAGCACTGTATTTGTTCCATATCAAAATTAATCCTCAAAATACTCACTTGCTTAATACTAGTGCACAAAGTGTAGTTGTTAAGTAGTCTGCAGTTTTGGTTATCCACAGATCTTGTGTGTAAATCTTGTGCATCTGTGTTTTCTGCAGATGTCCCTTAATGTGGTGTGAGGAACCCTGATGGTTTTAGCTTGTGGAAAAGAATTCTCTCTTGTAGCATTGCTAGTTAAAATGACTTTGCAACATACCTACTATAAGGTTATCCTTTGGAGAAAAATCAAGCCTATTTGTCTCTCACAGGTATACATGGAATTCAGATCTGTTTGAAATGGTGGCTAGTGAAATTTGTTGGCTATGAAATACTTAAAATAGTATTTAGCATCACAGCTTGGACTTCCAGACTGGAGTCTGGAAACGGACTTTGTTAGACCTTTGACACCCTTTGAAAAATTATGCTTAAACAGGCAGATTTAGCCAAACTCTATTATGTATTCTCTCTTCACAGATAATTCTCCCATCTGTGTTACTAGCATGAGAATCAGAATTAGGGGCTACTTTTTAGGCCTCCTAACTAGAGAGGATACTATTGTGGACATGCAAAGCCTCCCCTAATTTTTTCTATATAAGTTACAAACTAGTGTCAAGATAATATTATAACATGGAGAAACTTTGTTTCTTTCCAAAAGTTCTCAACTGGTGTAGACGCATTTTCAAAGTACACATATTTTGGGCCAGTCTTCTCTTGCTGCCTTCTGGACAATGGTGAGATGTATCGGCAATTCCCAGACAAGCATGTTCTTGATATTGATGCTTTATTTCTGCTTCACCATTACACCAACCTCTAAAAACATATAAAAACTCTATACACAGACACCACAGCCCCCAGTTCACAGTAATGACAGAAAATATTATGAGGCATATTTTTTTGGAATCAGTTTGTCTCTTCCTCAGGGTATTGACTTAAGTTTTTGACAGGTATCCTCCTATACTACTATTTGATTTTCAATTTGTGTCCTGGCCACATGAAAGACTTGGCTTAGAGTTTTGTGGTCCATTTATGAACATTTAATGTCTTTCTTTCCCTTACCCTGTATGCTACTCTGTTTTCCCTGTTTCTTTTTTCATTTCTCTCTCTTGCTGTCCCCTTTCCTCTAAGATACGTTTGCTTATCACATTATCTATTGTATGTGTTTTAACGTTCCAAATGTGATATTTGGTGACTGACAAATAGATATACTTTGTGATATAGCGCCAATATGCTCTTTTATTGTTACCTGTATTAATGTAATTAATAATTATTGTGACATGTATTTACTAATCTGTCATTAATGTATGGATCTGTGGCCTTTTATTTTTGGATTAAAACAGTATTGTAGGATAGGGTGGAGAGATAGGCAGGCTTTTGTAGGCATGATTTTAAACATTTTTTTAAATATTTTTATTATCTAATGATTGTGATATACAAGAAGCTTTTCTCTGTGATTACATGTACATAGTTTCACATTTCAAGAATCATATCAACATGAGTTTTTTTAAAAGGTCTCCGATCCCTGATGTGTTTCGCCCTTAGGCTACTTCAGGAGAAGGTTGAGATTGAGATCTAACTTGAAATTTAGAACTCGATCACATGACAGGATAATACAAAAGAAGAGAGCAAAACGGAGGAGAATATTCAGTTCAGGTTTCAATCATGTATTCATATAGATAACAATACATGTACTTCAATAGAATTACAAAGGATTTATATATGGTTGCTCACGTCTATATAATCACAGTAATGTGGGGTTGATAAAAACATCTGCAGGATTTCCACACCCAATTATTCCAGTAAAATATTAAAGAGGTGGTATGTATGGTAACTATGAAGAGATAATTTGAGTCATAGATGGGTGAGAATAATAAAATAGAAGAAACCCCAGATAGATGAAACCCATTATATTTACTATAAAATTATCAGCAACATAGAGCAAGGAGTGTGTATGAAATTAAACAGGAGACTTAGGGTTATTGCTCTTGTGAATACTCTGTTAATGAAAAAGGGAAGGGGAAGAGGGATTTTTAAAAGTTGAAAATAAGGGATAACTTTAAAAATAAAGTCTGTTATCAAAAAAGGGGAGAGAAGAAAAAGGTTTTTGACTTGCCTTGGCTGGAGTATAGGGCCATTAAGTAAATAAGGTTGTGTTAATATTAGGCAAGCACATCTAGATGACCAGGACAGGTATTACTGTTGTAAAATAAAGATAAAACAAGGTTTTTATTGTACATGAGTGTAATTATACCAGATAATGTCTATAATAAGTGCACACAAATTGGCAATATTTACTTAAATTTTGTTAAAGAATATTAGAATGCTGGGCGAGTGGAGATTTTCAATAGAATTGCCATGCGTGATATATCACTAAGAATGATAAGTGAGAGAGTGTTTTTTTGAGAACTCGTAAGTATAAAAGTGGAAAAAGGGTTGGTGATGGGAGTACAGGTATAGTTACCTGTTATCAAATGTATTGATTGCTTATTTACCAAATTGGAATCTAAATATGAACAATATTGAGGAAAATCCATGAATGGTCGTGTAGCTCTGAAGATTGTCTAGTTAAGACCGGAGCAAAAGTGTGTGTATATATATATATATATATATATATATATATAACATGAGAGGCAGGACACGCATCTCCTCTCAGCTGGCACCACCCCCAAAATTTGCTATACAATGTAATCTGCTTTTAAATGGTTTTTACAGTACAAAAACACCACACAACAAGAAATATAAATAAAAGTACATTTTTAATTTTATATTTTATTTTAGGATTACATTGTTGTCTATTATTTCATTATTTTTTAAAATTATTATTTATAATTATGTATTATATTATAATTTATGATTATAATATAATAAATAAATATAATTATCGGTATTCCGGATTGCATATAAAATTACGAGAAAAAGAAAATACGCCAATCTTCAACTTAGTTTGTGTATGAGGACATTAAAAAAAAAAAAGAACATTTTGTCTTTAGAGATGTAAAATTGGGTAAACACAACCTCAGATGATCAAGTACTCAAGACATTTTAAACTATATCATTAATCAACGATGTCTAAGTCAAAATGCAGAAGCAGTGTATGAAATATTAAGTACACACTTTGCACTTCCATGGGAATTAAAAAGGTAGGTAGCAGTGAGATATGTCTTATTTTGGCAGTTTTTTAGTCTGAAGCATTCAGGTTTGTGCTAACACAATGCTAAGGAGAGAAGACATCAGCAATTGTCTTAGGCTGGGTCTACACAGACGTTTTTAAAAATGCATGTAAACATTCCTACTGCGTTTATATGTGTTTTTATGCACTGTTATTAGCATTTTAAAGCTTGCCTATTCAAAACAGATGGCTCATCTTCCCAGGAGTGGATGCCTTAGCAAATCCCCCCCCCCCAAACTGTGCAGTGCTCAGAGAAACTTCAACCAGCCCAAGAGCAACCATTATTGCTCTACATGTTCAATATTATGTTAGTAAGATTAGGAAAAGATAAGTGTAGCTTTTTTGGAAAGGTTCCCAGGAGAAAGCCTCATCTCTTTTAAAAGAACATGGCAACGTGGCCTAGGTTTGCAAAGCTGCTTCTGAAAATACCACAAGATTTCTGGTACAATATTCTTTGGGGCAGATCAGACAAAAGTAGAGATGTTTGGTGAGGTGTTAGAATGGCTAAGTCAAGGTCTTGACCCCAACCCAATGAAAAAGCTGTGATAGGACCTCAATGGAACTGTGCATAAACAAATTCATGTCAACCTCAATAAACTGAAGCTGTTGAAATAATGAATGACATGGGGTAATCTGTTGTGTTTTGTTTGACACCTGAAGTTTATTTTAAATAACTTTGGATCCTGATATGGACCAGATGATTTATTATTTTGTCCTGTTGTATAAAACTTGATTTGAAGGAGTGTGCACTTTTTTTCTTTTGACTGTACCGCACATCATAACTTATTGAACATTTGTCTATATCAGTTTTTAAACAGGAGCTGGATTAAGTTTGAAAAAAAATGCTAAAAACCTTCATATCTCTTAAACAGATTTCATATCTCCTAAACAGATATCAGCCTCCTGAACCTAGCAAGTTACCAAATATGGGGTCTCAAACATAAAATCCCAATAACAGTCAGGGATATTTTCTCATTAAGGCGGCTATTTCAGGACCATGATTCCTAAGTTGAGTTTGCACGTTATGGACCCCGGGGGGCCACTTCCGTGGCAATAAGAATTAGGGTACTGGCAATTGTCTGTGTGTTGTAGTGCCCCAAATTTATACTTGTCCACTCACATACCTAAAGACTGTGTTCAGCCTGGCGGTGAGGTTGCAGTGCAGTTACCGCTCCCTCATGCCATATAATGTGCACTGTGCAAGTGAGACAATTGGGTGACCTAGCCTCCTAGCCTTCTCTCAATGGGAGACGGAGTGCTGATCTCACTGTTCATACGTGAGTTTGGCATTTTTTCCCCTTTACAGGAAAAGAGTCCCTTCTGCACATGCTGGAGAGGCATACACAGAAGGAACAAAAGAGAAAGAATCAGAAAGATCATCATTTAGAAGAACATTTTTTACTTAGATAAATCACATATCTCGAGCATGTGCAGAGGGAGTTTTTTCTTCAAAGAAAAAAAAATGCTGATCTCATGCAAATGCAGTAAGATTGGCACCCCCCCCCCCCTCTTCCAATTTACAGCAGGCTACGTCAATCAATCTTGCACCTGTGCAGTTTAAGATCAGGTGACACAGGTGGTTGCTTTTTGCCAGACCCAATCCAGGAAAGCTCCCGAGGGATTGATAGATCTGCAAAATTCAAGATGATATTTTTTTTTTTGTTCCTTTTTTTTTTTTAGTTCTGCTTTAAGAAAATACAAATTGTACTTCACTGAGCTACTGTAGAATATTCTGTCAAGTGTGTCTCGTAGCCAAAAGATACCTACAATCCAGGAAAAAGTGTCAAATTTTGTCTCTTGTTTTGAAAATATTTCTGACACCTCTACATAATCAAACTAGGCTTGATGAAGAACCTAGGAAGGCCAATAGAAAATGCAAACTCGCGTGGTTTTCAGTACCTTGTTAAGAAATTTTCATTTATAAATGCTGCAACAACGAAGGAAGAAATTTTCGACCACAGATCAAACCCGTTTTGCAGGATGAAGGTTTTAAAAACAGCCTAACTATATAAGCTTGGGAGGCATTCAAGTTCCTCTGAGAAAACTTTCTGGGTATCCATAAGTCTCCTGCATACAAGAAAGGAGTTCATAATGAGCATAGTTTAATATCAGAAACTGGGATATCGCGTGTCATTGAAAATACACTTCTTGCACTCCCATCTAGAGTTATTTTTTTTTATAAAATGTCAGCACAGTTACTGATCAGCATGTAGAATATTTTTACCAGGACATTCAGTCAATGGAGCATAGCCACCAAGGCTTAATGTCACACTTGCCTGTTCCTCACTAAAGCACAGGCATCTCTCCCCTCCGCATGCGAGCAGTTCTGATGCTGGGCGTGCCTCTGTTTTCAAGCTTTATCAACTCGGTCCATGCCGCTGGCCAATCAGAAAATAGCCTCTTAACCAGCCCTGGCTGTTTAGCTAGCTTACAGATTCCATTTTGTGTTTGTGCAACACGTTACTAGTGCCGAGCTCTGTAGTTCTGTGAACTAGTTCCTGTACACCTGCTGCTAAAACCAGTGTTTCCTTTGTCAAGCTCCTGTGTTAACCCCTTGTTGTCCAGTCTGTTGGTTCCCAGCCAACTTCCCTGTGCTGTTCCTGTCTGCCTGTGGATATCCCTGCTTCTTCTGTACCTCCTGCTGTTTCCAGTTTTCCCTGTGGCCCCTGTGTCATTGCTGTCTGTCTCCTGGATCCCTGGCTATTGACCCCTGGCGTGTGACCAGACCTTTCTTGCTTGCTGCCTGTCTCGACCCTGGTTTTCCTTGACTAACCACCTGCCTGGTGATTTGGTACCGTGGTTGCCCACCTTGGTGTGCCCAAGGACCGCAACCTGGCCGTAACCAGCAGCGCAACATCCTCCCCATCAGAGGCTCTGGAGAAAACCTAGTTACGGCTTAGACTCTGGGCCTTGGCCCTTGGCTCGCACCATCTCCATATGCCCCCATAGTGGTCCTGTCCCTCCGGGTGTGACACTTATGGAATAAGAGTATTAGGGCCAATGACTGCTGAATGCTGTACCAGGACAATCCAGACACAGCATATTCAAGAAAATCATACTTTAAGGCTTTTTGAAGATATGATGCTAGCTGACAGACCCTTTCAGTATTTCTCTGTAACTTAGTGTCAGTTTGCCTTTGCTCTAAATATATTTGACTTCAGTGATGCTTTAGTTAAAAAAAATATGTAAGCACACTATCAAATAACATTGCTCATAACTCAAAAAGTTGATGTGACTAAAAAAAACAAAAACAAATTAAAAGCAAGTATGATACTAGTATAAAAAACTGATTTCGAAAAGTGTGCTGGGGTCTCCCATTACAAAAAATGTATTTTTGGTGCCTTGTGTTATCAGTTCAGAAAATGGCCAATTGTTGTATGAGAACAATATAAAAAACTGTGTTTAACTTAGTTTTCAATGACGTAGCATTTATTTATTGAATATGTAAATGGCTAATTTGCTATTGTTTGCTTTTAAACATGATGGTAATCATGGAGGCATTCAGCCATTTTTTCATTTATTTTACATTTAAAGACAATCTGCATATGTAAGGTTCAGCCAAAACTTGACTATATAGGTCATGTGGACTAGGTGTGGTTTATCACAAAGTGTGTTACGAATATATTAATATAGAATTACATCATTTTCATGTATAAGCTGAGAATTTTTGACCTGGAAATGTCACTTGGATAAGAATCTGCTTACATGGGTCACACCAGTGGATGGCAATGTTACCTCCTGTAAAGTCTTTAACAAACTTTTACCATCTGGGAAATAGTTAGTTTGTTACAGACTTTACATAGAAAAGTACATAGTTCAATTTACGGGTGACCAATATTAACCACCTAGCCGGTATGCCCGTACGAAGGTCGGGCAAAAAAAAATGGCTAGGATGGTTAACCCCGTAATTTTGTCACATCCTT
>NC_092869.1:17355962-17357471 GCF_032062135.1 Pyxicephalus adspersus
GAACCCCTGTTCGGACATATTTCTGTAAGTTACAGGTCTACAATTTAAAAAAAAAAATTTCATGAAAAACAGTGCATCACTCCAGTGTAACACTCAGGTGGTTAATGCACAAAAGATTATTTAGGAGCAAGTGACTTGTCACAACCGTGTACAAAATACTTATACATGTAGAAAGAAGGGAAATATAAACAGACTTAGCCCATTTTAATGTTTTTCCTATTCCTAATCTTTTTAAAATTACGCACCATAGATGTATTTATTCACATTCATTTTATTGGCATTTCTGTTTGTTTTTTAAATGTTAGCAGTCACAGCCACATTTTGTGTGCTAGGTTTATACTCAAGTTAAAGTAGTTTTGCTGTTTTTCTTATAGGTAAAAGTAGACACCTCGGGTTATATCCAGTTTACATACATATTGAAAAATGCATGTCATTATAGTGGAAACAGTATACAAAGTTATCCGTGTTGCTGTGAATAAGTATGTGTATTCAAATAGGTCCTTTAATTAGCTTTTTTGCTTTTCTTTCTATTAGGCCAGTTTGTGGAATCAGAGGCAAAACGCTTATCATCAACTTACCAGGTAGCAAGAAAGGATCACAGGTAATTTTGTTTTCAGTATTGATTTCTAATAAAAAAAAAAATCAAAGGAAAAGGCAGGGTATTTGAAGTGCAGCAATGTATTAGAGAACAAAAACAGATGGAACATGTATAATGTTACATTTAACATTTGTATACATGTAAATTTATCATATATTGTTCCCATTAAACAAAGTTAAACTGAAAACTAGACAATAATTCCCTTATATATTGACTGGCTGTATATGCGTATATATATATATATATATATATATATATATTTCATAATTTATGGGGTTGGCACACCTATTTATGATACTAAAGAGCCAGGGTCACTATTCTACTCTTTTCTGCTTCATTTTGGAGCATATTACTGATATTCTTTGTAAAATAAATCTTTCAGTTTTACAGAAGAAAACAACATAGATAGAATAACACAATCAAAAAAAAAATACAAAGTACAAAAGGACAAGGACAAAAAAGAAAAACCGGAGGACCATAGCAAGGGTATATAGACCTTCAACATAAGTCACAGTAGCAATATAACTATTACAATCTAACTACATTTGTATTTGAACACTATTGTACCCTGTTTACATATCTGAATAAAAATCAGTTAAAATTAAAGGATAAACATAAATAACAAAAAAAAAGGAAAGTAAAAAATAGAAAAACAAGAACTTTTAAAGCCAAGGTAAGGGGGATGGGGGAAAAAGAGGGAAGGAAAAAAGGGGGGGGAGGAGTGGAGGTGAAATAATTAAGGGATAGATAGAAGAAAGTTGTGTTGGAGACAAAAAAATAATATATTCGTTAATCGCCCCCCTAGCTGCAGTATATCAATTTACCACTATTAAAGGAAATTACGAAATTATGGAGAATCTTTATAATCCCAAGCCAACCAGGTAAACTTAAACTGTTCCGATCTGTCATTA
>NC_092869.1:17357934-17365139 GCF_032062135.1 Pyxicephalus adspersus
TCCTTTGAAGTTACTTTCAGTTTCACTCTGCACTGCAGCCAGCATCGAGGAGTCACACAGAGGTACACAGTGGCAGGTATCGTGGGTGTCTTATTTGCGGGGGATGCTTTATTTTAATTTTTTGAGCAAAAATCGGGGGGTGGCTTATTTGATGGGGTGCCTTATCATTGGGGAAACACGGTAGTGAATCTCCTCCACTTATGTTAACCAATCTTTAATGGATGGAATTACTGATTGTTTCCAAAACCAAGGAAGAATTGCCCTAGCAGCGGTAAGAAAATGGCAAAGTACAATATGCTCGGTGAATTTAATTGAACCTGGGATCATGGACAAAAAAGCCACTTTAGGGCTATCAGCCACATCAGAACCTGTACAGTCATTAAATATTTGAAAGATCACGTCCCAGAAATGGTGAATAGTCGGACATTCCCGCCAGATATGTATCATGGAACCTTTCTGTGCAAGACAGCGCCTGCATCTGGCCAATGCAGCTGGAGAGATACGGTGGTGGTCTTCTGGGCATGGGAACCATCAAGACATTATCTTGAAATTGGTTTCCTGTTCAGGAAAGAGTTAGCTTATGTGTGAGAGTAAAGGAATTCTCCCATTCCTCTGCAGTCACAGTTAAACCCAGTTCAGATTCCTAGTATCGTGTGTATGTGGGAGCCCCGGTAGAGGCGAGGCGTCTTTGTATAAAGAAATGACATGAGTAGGTAGAGAGGATGACCTCAACAGTGCCTTGAACCTCGTCAGACCTCTGTTTAATACTGAAGTGTTTGGGAACAACGAGACATACGAAAGTACTTGTCTATATGCAAACCACGAAGACATTCTGCTACCCGTCCGAGAGTGAACAAATGACATAGGGGGAACCAGAACTTTATGAAGGATACCTCCAAGATAACGGTCTTAAGGTAAAGAGCAAATCAAAAACTTATGCATTGTAGGAAGGAAGGCCAGGTTATCAAAAAAAGGCGTCATGAGCCCTGGGCGTGTAGCGATACGGCCTCCTTGAAGAAGCTTATCCCATATACGTAAATGATGAGAGGTAAAGCCGGGCAAAGTGAAATTTGTGCCAAGGAAATGCTGATCAATCCATGGAAGGGACCTCAGGTCTATCTGAGCAAGATTTTCGTCCAATATAACCCAACACTTCCTTTCTCCGTTATGAAACCAGTCTATCATACTGACCAAAACTGAAGCTCTATAATACAACATGACCCCTACCCCCCATACATTTAGCTTTCGCCAACGTGCGATATGCAATTCGGGAATGTTAGCTTTCCATAAAAAAGACCTGAAGGAGTCAAAAATTGTAACTGTTTGAAATATATACAACAATCTGGTAATACATCCGTTTTTAAGGCGTTAATCCTTGCGAACTAAGAGAGAGACAGGGAATTGTATTTCTGTAAATCTGAGTTTAGCATAACGAAGTGTAATTATGGGAGAATAATATAGCTGGATCTGAGGTAATGTATACTCCTAAATATTTGATTGCTTCCTTTACAAATTCTGAAAGAAGTATTGGTACTAATAGATGCGTCTTGTGAAGCCATTAATGAGACAATAAGTACTTAAGATTTAGTGAAGTTGACATTAAAATTGCTATAAGTACTGAATTTCTCAAATTCTTTCAGAATTGAAGGGATAGTGACATGTGGGGAGGTACTATATTGCAGAAGATCATCTGCAAACAGTAAAAATTTGTAATGACAATCACCCAGTTGGACACCTTTGATATCAGGATTGTTCCTTAGAGCTACAGCTAAATGCTTTATGACCAAGGCATACAATTAGGTGATAATGGGCATCCCTGCCTAGTTCCATTTAAAATCCTGAAGGGGTCTGACAAAGAGCCAATAACCCATACTCTGGCTGATGGTGAAAAATATAAAGCAGATATCCTGGAAATAATACCTGAGCATAGACCTACTTGGCATAACGCAGTGTACATGAAGGGCCAGCTGACCCTATTAAATGCTATCTCGGCATCAACAGAAAGAAAGCACATTGGAACCCCTGATACCTTAACATGTTGGTTGAGGAGGATGGTTTTAAGGGTGTTATCCCGTGCCTCACGCCCATGTATAAACTCCACCTGGTCCCTATGTATTAGATACGGCATATGTTTGGTCAGTCCATTGGCTATCATTTTGGAGAATAGTTTTGCATCAACAATTATGGGAGAAATAGGCCTGTAATTTGAACATATTGTATAGTCTTTCCCAGGCTTAGGGAGGATGGTGATGTGAGCCTCTAAGCTTTGGGCCAGAAATAGGTTATTATCGGTATATTATAGGAAAACACCTTTTTTCAGAAAAGGAACCAGGGTATTAGCATGTATTTTGAAGAACTTAGGTGTAAATCTGTCTGGACCCCGGGGCTCCCAGCCGGAGTGGATTTGATGACAATAGCCACTTCTTCCTCTGTGAAGGGAGATTCAAGTAAAGACGCCACTTCGGGTTCCAGAGTCGGTAGAGCTGTTTTTTCATAATATAATCCTGAAGTCGGAGTAACAAGGTTTGGCAGGGTCCAAGGCAAAATTGAGTTCGCCCCCCACAATGATAGTGCCTTCAGCAAATCCCTTCAAAATATCTAAGTACTTAATAGAGGATATTATTGGTTATTAATTAGGAGAGTACAGGGAGCCTATTGTAAATAACCTACCCCAAATAGAAACTTTAAGAAACAAGTATCTACCTTGAGGATCGCTGTGGGTGTCTATGACCTGAATTGGTAGAGATTTGTGGAATGCAACAGAAAGACCTTTGGTTTTGGTGTTTGGATTGGAGCTATGGTACCATGTAGGATACTACCTGTTTTGTGGGGATGGGATTTTGTTGGTTTGGAAATTAGTGTCCCAGGACAGAAGGATATGGACTTTCCCCTTATGTTGAGCATATAGAAGCTGAGACTGTTTGGTAGGGCTATTAGGTCTCTTAGTGTTTAGAGTACGTATCTTTAAAGGTTGGGCTTGTGGGCATTGTGAAGACATTAGTGATATCAAGTATGTTGTGAAATTTAAATTGGAGGGAGGGGAAGGGAGGGATCAAGGAGAGTACAAGGAAAGGGGTAAAGGGAAAGCTAACCTAGGGATCAGGGAGTGGACACCAAGCGGGTAAGATGGGCTAACTCACAACTGCGGGGAACAACCTAACTTGGGGACAAGAAAGGGGAATATATTCCTGAGATCCACCAACTATGGGCAGTAGGGCTATTTGAGGAAAGTGTCAGCCAACAGCGGGATCCGTCTGATCCCGCCCGAGGGGGTCCACTTAAACCGTAAGCATGGAGATATATCACAAGTGTGCGCCAAACTAGGATATAGCACCAAACATCAGTCCCATCATTTGTAATGCACTAGAAGAAGGAAATATTAACATGTATTCAGCTGCTGCAATATGTCCTCTTGAGGGTAATAAAGTAAGATACCATTACTAGCTCACCCAATGACCCCCAGGTGGCTGTACTGCATCTATAAATAATAACAAATATCCCTATAATGACCTGAGGAGATAAAGAGCATCACAATATACATAGAAACATTTCAAAGATGTAGAAGATTCCAATGTAAGAGCGGAAAAAAGAAAATATCAAAAGAAAAATGGATTACCTGCCGGTATCACTGCAAATCCTTCTAACTTCAATTATCACGAGTAGTTGAGGATCCGGGGGCCATGTTGGAAGAATGAGCCACGGTGGCGACTTCACGTCTTGATGGTGGGGAGTAAGAAGAGAGACCTTGTAGGTGAGTAGAAGATAGAGCGTGGAGGCCTCTGTTTATTGTGGGCATTGCTGAGGGCTATTCTGGTAAGCTGATGTGGGGGAGATCCCTCCTCACCTGTGAACCATTGATGAGGCTAAGGAGTCCTCTATTGTGCCCTGTATATATGGGCTGCTGATGGGTGAATCTGGATGCCCCTGTGTATGGGGTGAAGGCAATCCTGGTAGCTCAGGAGAAGCTGGCTCCTGAGGTGAAGCTGGTGTGCGTGACTTTGCTGCTCGCAATCCTTCATCTGAAGCTGCGGTTGGGGCCGGAACTTGAGACCGCTGCTTTGTGGCCTGGTCTTTTGCGACCCACGCGCCAGTAGCAAGAAAGCTGACCAGTCCACTGGAAGTGCCGTCTCCGCCCTTTGCTCGACCCTTCAGGGTCCCCTTGGTTTTTGACCCCATGAAATGCTAATTAAAGGCATCGGAGGTGCTGATATGAGCTGGGATTCCCTTGAGCAGGACGGAGCTCACACCAAAAGCGTGCTACTCTGCCATGACCTAGCCACGCCCCCCTATTACTGATATTCTTATACTCCTAAGGCATATATAGCGTCCTCTTATGGAAATGTCTGTCATTACCAAAAAACTTATGAATATTACATGCAAATTACATGGGAAATTACATCCTCATTTACAGATTGGGAAAATACTATACATATACATTGATCATAGCTGCTCATATGGTACATACCATAATTATGGTAGAATTGTTTATGATAGTGGTACATATTTAGGTTAATCTTATAGATTAGGTACTTAGGTAAATTAGGTACTTACAGTTGCAAGGGATTTAAACAGGAATCAAAGCAAATTAAAGTTTATTGTTGGGTAATAAAATGGAATATTGGAGTAATAGGGGGGAGAAGAAAAAGATGTATATATATACAGGATAATAATGATGTGAATATTAAAAGATAATTAATGTTAACGTTCAACTAGTAGAGAGAAGCCGATATTGTTCATTACTTGAGAGTAGTTACATAGTAGGTTAGGTTGAAAAAAGACATAAGTCTATCAAGTTCAACACTAGGGAAATAAACCTATCCCAGATATAAAACCCTATAAGTCATAGTTGGTCCAGAGGAAGGCAAACAAAAAAAAAACCCTGGTACAACTTGCTTCAACAGGGGAAAAAAAATTCCTTATTGATTCCATGAGGCAATCGGATATTCCCTGGATCAACAGTCACTGTTATTTTTACTTTAAAGCCTTAATACCCAGTTATATTCTGTGCTTCTAGAAAAACATCTAGCTTTTTCTTAAAGCAATCTATAGTAGTTGCTGAAACTACTTCCTGAGGACGCCGATTCCACATTTTCACAGACTTTACAGTGAAGAATGCCTTCCTTATCCGCAGCTTAAACTTCTTTTCCTCCAGACGCAAAGAGTGCCATCTTGTTCTTTGTAATGATCTCAAAGTGAATAATGGGGCAGAGAGTTCTCTATATGGACCGTTTATATATTTATACAGGGTGATCATATCCCCCCTTAAACGTCTCTTCTCAAGGGAGAATAGATTCACTTCAGCTAATCTCTCCTCATAGCTGAGCTCCTCCATTTCTTTTATTAATTTAGCTGCCCTTCTCTGCACTCTCTTCAATCTCTGCAATCTCTCCTCTTAGCTAAGCTCCTCCATTCATGTTATTAATTTAGTTGCCCTTCTTTGCACTCTCTCCAATTCCTCTTCCAATGTCCTTTTTGTGAACTGTTGACCAAAACTGGACTGCATATTCCAGATGTAGTCTGACCAATGCTTTGTACAGGGGCAGGATAATGTCTCCATCTCTGCAGTCTATTCCTCTTTTAATACAAGAAAGTACTTTGCTAACTTTAGATATTGCAGCTTGGCATTGCATGCTGTTATTAAGTCTATGATCTACCAGAACCAGAAGTGCATAATTTTACATTTATCTCTATTAAATGTCATTTGCCACTTGGCTGCCCAATCAAACAGTACATCCAGGTCTGCTTGTAGATTATAGACATCCTGTATGGACTTAATTCCATTACATAGTTTGGTGTCATCTGCAAACACGGAAATGGTACTTTTAATCCCAAACTCTATATCATTTATGAAGATGTTAAACTGTAGAGGTCCCAACACTGAACCCTGGGGTACACCACTAATAACCTTGGACTATTCAGAGTATGAATCATTAATTGCAACTCTCTGGATGCAATCTTTAAGCCAGTTCTCTATCCATTTACAAATTGACTTTTCTAAACCTATCGACCCTAACTTGCATATTAACCGTCTGTCGGATACAGTGTCAAATGCTTTAGCAAAGTCCAAGTAAACTATATCAACTGCTATTCCACTGTCTACCAGGTTACTTACATCCTCATAAAAAGAGAGTAAATTTTTTTGACAAATTCTGTCTTTCTTGAAGCCATGCTGACTATTACTTATAATATTATTTTCTATCAGAAACTCCTCTGGCTCTTTATCAAACTCTCTAAGACCTTTCCAACTATGGACGTTAAACTAACAGGTCTGTAGTTACCTGGTAATGACTTTGCTCCATTTTTGAAGATAGGAACCACATTGACCTTACGCCAGTCGAAAGGTACCTTGCCAGTGACTAAAAAGTCTCTAAAAATTAGAAATAATGGCTTTTAAATAACTGAGCTCAGCTCTTTGAGGAAACGTGGATGTTTGTCAACCTTAATTTTTCCCAGCTGGTTCTCAATCATATAAATTCTGAGCCATTGTGACTCATTTAAGGCAGTGACTTTGCTAATATGAATTTCGACATGAGCTCTTCCATTTTCTTTTGTGTACACAGAGCTAAAAAAAAGTGTCTAATAAATCTACCTTGTCTTTATCCCCAGTCACCAACCTAGCGACATCCTTTAAGGGGCCTGCATGCTCAGATCTTGCTATTAATATATTTGAAATATCTTTGGGGGTTTGCCTTAGTTTCCTTTGCAATCAGTCTTTCATTTTGAAGTTTTGGACATTTTATTTCCTTTTTACATATTTTGTTATATTCTTTATAGGTTTCAAATGATGAAGGTGTTCCTTCATTTTTATATTTTTGAAATGCCCTTTTCTTGTTCCCTATGGCTTTTTTAACATCCGCTGTAAGACACATATGTTTTAATTTTAGCCTCTTAAACTTACTCACTGGAATTTATTTTTCAGTTTGCTTTTGTAAAACAGACTTGAAACATTCCTATTTCTGTTCTGTGTTCTTTGAGTGCAATATTTTCCCCCAGTCCAAATCACAGAGAGCCGCCCTTAATAATGTAAAATTTGCTCTCTTAAAATTAAAAAATGGATTTTTTAAAATAAAAAAATAAAAAAATGTTTAAATAAAAAATGTTTTTATCTTATCCTGTTTTTGCTTCCTGTTTACAGCTAACAATAAATTAAATCATATTATGGTCACTGCTACCCAGATTCTCTTTTATTTGCACATTTGTTATAA
>NC_092869.1:17370087-17392778 GCF_032062135.1 Pyxicephalus adspersus
TGCCCCCGCGATCCCATAAGCAGGCTGGATCAGCCTGCTTATGGGATCGCGGGGGTATGCGTGTCGGCTTACCCCCACCCCACTTCGCTGGTCAGCTCATAAATTTTATTTGTGGAGTGACAAGCCGGAAAGCCTATTGGTCAATACACTCAATCCTAAGCCCAAGATCCACGCTCTCCCTAAAATTAAGGTTGAAGGTGGTAGGCTATCACAAAACCCAGAAAAAATTCTCACAGCTTTTGAGGACTTTTATAGCTATCTATACGGTTCTGAGGACTCAATTTCTAAAGTGAGAATTGAAGGGTTTCTTAACAAGCTTGATCTCCCCAAATTACATCCTAAACATAAGGCAATTCTGGAAAGACCCTTTACAATTGAGGAGTTGAATGGGATCTTGGGGTCTCTCAAGTTGAGCAGCTCACCAGGTCCGGATGGATTCTCTAATTTGTATTACAAGACCTTAAGCCCTGTACTGGTGCCGCACTTTGGTGGCATATTTTAACTTTCTGCGGGAGGGGAACTCTCTGTTGGGTGATGCCAACAGAGCATTTATTAGTGTGATCCCTAAGCCAGGAAAGCATGCCTCTGAAGTAGTCAATTATAGACCTATTTCCCTGATTAATTGTGATTTAAAAATTCTGACGAAGATTATGTCACTTCAACTGGGCTCCTTCTTGGGAGCTTATATTCACCCGGACCAGGTGGGCTTTATGCAACACAGGCAGAGGCCAGATCAAACGAGAAGGCCTATTGACCTCATATCGGTAGTAAACTCCAGCTGGGACGGGGGCCCCTCACGCCAGGCTATGCTGCTTTCCGTCGACCTCCAAAAAGCATTCGACAGTATATCTTGGGGATACCTGTTTCGGGTTCTCTTTAGAATGGATTTTGGTACCCACTTTACTAACCTGCTTCTGGCCTTGTATGACTCCCAAGAGGCAAAAATATCACTAGGGGGATTCTTTTCTAAAGCTATCCCAATCAAGAAGGTGACCAGGCAGGGATGTCCTCTCTCTCCACTTTTGTTTGCCCTAGCAATTGAACCTCTAGCAATAGCCATACGAGCGGACTCTAATATTCAGGGAATTAGTTGTGGTCGTGCTGAACACAAATGTGCACTCTTTGCTGACGATATCTTAATGTTTATCACCTCCCCAATCACTACCTTACCCAACCTAATGAAACTCCTGGATGACTTTGCATTATGCTCAGTTCTGAGGGTTAACAAAACTAAGTCTCAGGCTCTCAATATAAATCTTCCCAATGGGACGTTGTCAGTGATCCAGGAGAACTTTTACTTCATCTGGCATAAGGATTCCATCCAGTACCTGGGCATCCAATTGACCCCCCATAACCATAGCCTCTACAGGTGTAATTATGTGCCCTTGTTTAAAAAAAATATACGTGCATATCCGGAGGTGGTTTTTGTCCCCCCTGTCGTGGCTGGGGCGGATCGTGCCTATTCCCTAGATTGCTTTATTTATTTCGCACTCTCCCAATTCAGGTACCCATGTGAAAGATTGCACTCCTTCAGTCTAGAATAATGCAGTTTATCTGGGCGGGGAAGAAGGCCAGAATTAGTAAAGACACGTTGCTTGCCCCTAAGCGCATGGGGGGGTTGGGAGCGCCACATCTGAAATACTACTATGTGGCAGCGCAAGTGGCACAAATCTCACTAAGTACCTTGCAAGATGCTAGACCTCAATGGGTTGAGATTGAGAACCAGGATGGTTTTCTGGGATCTATAGATCTTATGTGGCGCAGAAAAAGTACAAGAGGCTCTGTAAAATGCCCAGCTCTGTCTCATTCCATTCAGTTATGGGATAAATTTAGTCACCATCTGAAACTTTCTTCCTATCATAAACCCTTAACCCCACTCTGGAATAATCCGGACTTTCCGCCAGAACTATGTCCAGCGACTTTTAATTGATGGATCTCTAAAGGCTTTAGGCGGGTGAAAGATTTGATAGATGTTCGGGCAGTGCTTACATGGGACCACCTGTCCACTCAATTTGAAATCCCCTCAATGGAATATTTCCGTTGTAGACAACTGATTCCTTATATAAACAAGATAATCAGCAAGCCCCCAAGACCCATGCGCTCTTCACCATTCGAAAGCACATGCTCTTCAATAGCCTCCACCAAAGGGCAAATTTCTGTTATTTACTCGGCTTTAGTTGCCCCAGACAGTAAACTGCAATAAATGAAAGACTGGGAGTCTGACTTGGGCATCACATGGGAATTGGAAGAGTGGTGGGACATGATATACGCCCTTTCTAAGGTCTCTCTGAACTCCGCAGTGGTGGAAGCAAATTATAAAGTGGCACTTAGATGGTATTTCACCCTGGTCATATTAGCAAAAATGTTCCCATCAGTCTCCCCTTTATGTTTCCGAGGCTGTGGATCCAGGGGCTCCTTGTTGCATATCTGGTGGTCTTGTCCGATTGCTAGGACGTTTTGGGACGAGGTATTTAGAATGATCCCTAGAATTGTACAGCAGGAGATTAGTAGCTCTGTGGAAACCGCCCTGTTTAACAAATAGGGATTTTTTTCAATAGTTCATAGCCTTCGATCTAGGTGAAGTTACTTTTGAGTACGGTACCTTGATTATGTTGGTCTCTCGAACTTCCTCCACCTTCTCTTTCCCCTTCCCTAGTAGTGTCTATTCTCTTTTTTCCTTTCATTTTTCCTTTAATCTCGCTTCTCTTTAGATATGTTTGTTGTTTGTTTGGTTGTATGGCCAAGACACGAGATACAATGTTACAATGCTCACTCCCATTTTTTTTTTTAATGTTTGTTGTTTATTTACGGATATGTAGGTGTTGGTTATCATAATGTTTTTTCTTATTTTGCAACAGGATTAGGCAGATAATTTTGTTTGGGTACTGCTAGCATTGAATAATAATTTAAATGTTTATATACATCCAATGTGTCTGTGCCCTATGTCCGAATACTTCTGTTATTGACATGTTTTGTTTTGTTTGTTGTGAGAAAATCTTAATAAAAATATTGAAATACAAAAATCCCAGTCACGTTCACCAAATAATGAATGACAAACAGATATTTATGTAAATCAAGTAACAAAATCAAGCGATAATTCTAGATATAATTCGTTGTGTATCACATACATGTAGAGTGTCTTAGTTAAATAATTCTATATATAGCAAAGGTTCAACATATAAATATGTCATTTATAAGTCCTTATTTATAGTTTAGCCAAGTTATATTCAGAATAGCGATTATATGTGTCCTTGCGTTTCAGGAAATGTTTAAGAGAACAAAATCATTTAATCTAGGTGATTTGGTTGCATTGAGTCGGAATATTCACTTGGACTCTAATTGTAATAGTAAGCTATCGATGTCCCCTCCTCTAGGGTTTTGGGGGATGTGTTCAAGAGCTGCAAACGATATATATGTAGTATCAAATCGGTGTTGTGTCCCCACATGGTAACTTAAAGGGGTAACTATCTTACTGGAGTTGATCGTGTATGTATGTTCGTAAATACGTTTACGCCACACACGTTTAGTCTTCCCAATATAGAAATTTCCACATTTACATGTTACCAAATATATTACTCGAGTGGAGCATGGTAATTACATGATACATGATGATTATCAATTATCACAACAGGATGAATATCCATATATCCCACAAATTCAGAAATTTAAACATGTTTGAGAGGAAATCAACCCTATACTGGCATGTCAAGTATTTTGAGAAATATATTTCTGAAAACTGTAATCCAATAGGACTTAGTATCCAACTATTTCCTAATATTAAAAATCCCCAAAAAATAAGATCAGAATGGGAAACCACTCTAAATAATTGTTCTGGGAATTTAATGCAGATCCTTATGAATTTCTATAAACAGGAAATCGTTAATTTGAACCAAGAACTGGTAAATATGCACTCACAAAACATAGACACAATTAATAGACCTATTTTTCAACAAAAATACCTAACATTAAAAACAAACTTGGAAAACTTTCATATCAATCTAGTTAATAAAAAATAAATTAAATTCCAAAAGGACAAATGGTCTTTCACCCTTCACAGAGCATATAAATGGGAACCCAACTTAACCAATACCCACCACACACATCCTCAGACCAACCCCCACTCCCCAAAAAATCAAACCAACAATCCTTACTTATAAAACAATATTTACCCGCTAAGCAATCGTTAAAACCCAATAAAAACACCCAATCATCCCCTAAAATTCTGTCTCAACCTAGCAGGTGGCTAGGTAAACAACCTTCTTCAAAGGTCATTTCTGATCTGACCTTAATTCCAAATACCCACCGACCTAAAAAAAAGACAACAAAGAGAGAATAGTCCATATACCCCAGAAAATCCTAAACGCAAACCTTCCACTATATCTCCGAATGGCATCCCTCCTAGTCCGTTTCCATGCAAAAGGAAAAATCCTCCTACTCCTCACAATACCTCTTTAAACCAATTGGAATCCCATGTGGCTATATCACCCATGGATAACCATTCCTGAATTTTCAACCTATGATCCTCCAACCTTGACTCCAGAACATCTCCCACTACCGCAAGTCATTAATACTTTTAATCAAGCTGGAGCAATTCCAAAAAACCACAAGACTTTTTAATCGCTTCACCCCCCCACCCCTACCATCACCCACCCCGGTCGAGGGCCCGATAGACAGGTTTTTGTTAAAACTACCTCTGGAGAACAAAATCTAGAGATAGTAAATTTATCCTCTTATATCTTAACAACAGAGGAAATAAATCTTTTGAAACTGGGTTTATCTTTCTGCCCCTTATCTGACATGGATCATTTTGATGTAATTAAAGACTTAAATGTATTTGCTCGCAACCCTTGTTTGAAAGTGATGTTTGATAGCGAGAACACTACAAAGCAATTTAATCCACCTGCAGAATTTGCAGATTTTAATAAAACGGATTTCAAAAATCTTAAAACACTTAACCTACTTCTTGGAGAGAATGATGACCCATCCGTGGAACAGCCCAGGATTGACGTCATCTTATCACAAGAATCCTTCACACCTAGTTCTATTCCCAAGAGAAAACCAAAATCTAAATTCTTTCCTCCACTATATCAATATTCAAATATTGAATAATTTGTTAATCTAGCCACAAAACAAAATTACAGCTATTTCTGTGATTAAAACTAATAATTTGAGTCCCCCTCAGCAAAGTGCATTGACCAAACTGAAAACCAACAGAAACTTAGTTATAAAACCAGCCGACAAGGGCAGCAATATTGTAGTGTTGTATAGAGACCAATATGAAGCAATGTGTTATAAGATCTTAATGAACAAAGAGTGGTATGTGGAGATCCCAGATACAATCATATTCACCTTTTTTTCTGAATTTTACTCAGTTATTAATAAAGCCTTCAACTCAGGCATAATTGATTTAAAAATGAAGGATTACCTCTCCATTCCACATCCTAGAACACCAGCATTCTACTCTTTACCTAAAATTCACAAAGACATAGATAACCCCACAGGCCGACCTATAATTTCAGGGATCAGCTCTATAGGCACAAATGCAAGTGAACTAGTTGATGCATATTTAACGACCTATAGTCAATAACTTACCATCTTTCCTAAAAGATACATTAGAACTCCTGCGATTTACCAACAACCTCCAAATCTCTTCCAACTCCATGTTGGTTACAATTAATGTAGAGACCTTGTACTCCAGTATACCTCATGAGATGGGGGTAAATATAGTACATAGACATCCTTCCAGATTTTACCTGAAAAACCAGCAATTCAATTTATTATTCAGCTGTTAGGATACATCCTAACTAAAAATATCTTCAGGTTCAACAACAAATTTTATCTCCAAGTCCAAAAAGTGGCTATTGGGACAACATTTGCCCCATCTTATGCCAATGTCTTCTTGGGAGACTGGGAGGAAAATCTTTTCCGAGACCCCAGAGTACATCCATATCATCGTTACATCCTAAATTGTAGACGATATATTGATGATATTATCATTTTCTGGTCAGCTACCAAAACCTCTCTTGAAAACTTTTTTCAACTTTTGCAGCAAAATTTATACAATTTGAAATTCACTATGTACTACAGAATTACACCAGATGGTACAGTTTCAACTACTTTATACCATAAAGCTACAGAGGGGAATACTATTCTTCATGCTGGGAGTGCATACCCTCAGCCTCTAAAGGAATAGTATTCCCTTCAGTCATAATTTGGGACTTAAGAGAAATTGTACATATCCAGCAGATTTTGAAAGGGAAGCCAAAGCTCTCCTGGACAGATTACTGTCCAGAGGATACAGCAAAAATATTTTGAAAAAAGTGTACAACAAAGCTAAATCTTTGTCACGTAATGACCTTCTTTCCTCCAAACTTTCACCCTCTAAGAAGGAAAACCTAAGTAATAATATGACATACTATGGAGAACATCAACTTATTAAGAATATTTTATATAAACACTGGCATATACTAAGTGGGGATCCCTCCACTAGCAAATTTCTTTTCCCTCATCCAGCTGTGACCTATGAGAAATCTCCATCCCAAAAGAATACATTAACACACTAAAAAGGATACATTTTATTTATATATATATATATATATATATATATATATATATATATATATATATATATTATATATTAAAATAGATACATTAAGTCATTATGATCCAGCTCCAATATCTCAGACGATACCACTGCCATCTGGTTCTTAGAAATGTGCACACTGCCCCCAATGTAAATGGATAAATGAGAATCCAGTAACTCTCCTTCCAGACAAGTCTATACATAAACCCAAACATAGAATAGACTGCGCCACACAACAAGTGATATATTTGGTAACATGCAAATGTGGAAATTTCTATATTGGGAAGATTAATTGTGTGTGGAGTAAACATATTTACGAACATACATACATGATCAACTCTGGCAAGATAGTTAGGTTACCATGTGGGGACACAACACCGATTTGATACTACATATATATCTTTTACAGCTCTTGAACACATCCCCCAAAACCCTAGAGACCCTAGGGACATCGATAGCTTATTATTACAATTAGAGTCCAAGTGGATATTCCGACTCAATGCAACCAAATCACCTGGATTAAATGATTTTTTTTCTCCTATTATTATTATTATTAATATTATTATTAATAAACAGGATTTATATAGTGCCAACATATTACGCAGGGCTGTTTATCTTAAACCTTTTCTGTAACGCAAGGACACATATAATCGCTATTCTGACTATAACTTGGCTAAACTATAAATAAGGACTTATAAATGGCATATTTATATGTTGAACCTTTGCTATATATAGAAATATTTAACTAAGATACTCTACTTGTATGTGATACTCAACTAATTATTTCTAGAATTATCGCTTGATTTTGTTACTTGATTTACATAAATATTTGTTTGTCATTCATATTTTTGTGAACATGACTAGGATTTTTGATCTCTAATTTATTGTAGGCATGTGAAGATGACAACATCTGGGGGAGTGCAGTTTCCCCAAAGTACTTTGGTTGACAAATTAGGCCACCAATATAAACCTTTATTTAAAATGCTAAAATTGGTTCTTATATGGCTGTTTTTCCTTTTTTCCCCCCTTCTTTTTTATTACTATACTTCTAAAACTAATACCTCATTGTTAATACTAAACGCGCCCTACGGGGGACCGGGAGCCCCCATGACTGAATCGTCAGCATAGATGCACCAACATTAGGGAGACTGTTACCCCAACCAGTCCACCCCCAACCATTTCTGCCCCGTTGAAAAGCATACTTTCAAACCCAGGACCTGCAATCTTCAGGGCACATGTGCTCATGCAGGTGAGGGCGAGAATAGAGACAATAGATAGATGTGTTCACCCGATTTAAATACGATCTCAATGACTTAATGCTGCCATATTTCAGTTCAGGCAAGTCAATAAAATTTTTTTCTCCCCTCCCAATGGCTGACATTATATATATTTATTACGTTTTTATATCTACTTTTGACTACCTAACCCCCCCCCCCCCGCCTTTTCTTTCAACAGAATAATTTCAAGTCCAGCTATTTCAAAACCTTTATTCAATTTTATTCAATATTTATTCAATTTTATTCAATTTTATTGAATATTGTCTGTTTTGTGTTGCTGATAACAATATAGTAAGTACGGTAGTTTTTCTTCACGTGTCACGATACTTTCTTCAAGTATCTTCTCACTCTTTTTTGCGATTTTTTTTTTTTTTTCACCTGTTTGTTTCCACTTGTTCTTTATACCCTTATAATGAACAATTTTTACCAATATTCACATGACCCTTGATGTCCAAATTATCTTTCTATAGTTACCATACATAATCTCCCTTTTTTCCCTCATTTGGATCATTTGGCATGGAAGTCTCAGTTGTTTTTATCAACTCTCTATCACTGTGACTATATTAATGTAACTAACCATTTTTAAACTTGATACATTTTTGAATCACATGTACTACTATTCAGATGATTGTATGTTTGAAACTAGAGCTCAATGTTCTTTTCCTTTCCTTATGTTGTGCTTTCTTTCCCTTTATCCTTCTATTTGATACAGCTTTATTATTCAAGTTAAACTTCAATCTCAATCCTCCCCTGAATAAGCCTAAGGGCAAAACGCGTCGGGAACTTGGTACCTTTTCAAAAAACTGAAGTTGACATTTTACTTGAAATGTAAAAATAAGTGTATGTAATCACAGACTTTCATTGCGTGTATATCATTAGCTAGTTGATCTATGTATGCTTTAGGAATATACTGTATAACATTACAAAAAAATATTTACTTTTTAAAAAAATTTTGCCTATAAAAGCCTGTCTATCCTTCCACTTGATCACATAATTATCAAGAGTATTTATAGAATATTGTATTTATATTATATTTATATTATATATATTTTTATAATATATATTATATTTTGTTTGCTCAAGTACATTGTATTTAGTTTGCTGTTGTCTCTTCTCCATTTTTCTGATGATTCATTAAGAAAAGAGGTAAAGATGAGTGGTCATTCAGGTGTCCTTAGGGAGAAGATGCATACTGTGATTTTTTTTCAGATATTTTCAAGTTTTACTTTCTGATAAACAAAAATGCTTTCTATGGTTCGCCATGTAAAGCAAGAAACCTAAGAAGAAGTGCATATGTTTTTAAATTGGTGTAATATGTTTGTTTACTGCTCAGTTAACAGAATGGCATCTTTGTTGCTTAAAATGCTTTCTAGTTAAAAGTTCATGTTCTTCATTAAATCCAGTACTGTAGAGGTCTAACTAACTGCTGTAGCACAAGAAAGGGATAAAAGGAACATGCCCAAAGCTATAACAGGTAAATACAATCCAAATACATATGCAGCAAGCATATGGGAATAGGAAAATAGAGGGCATAAGATAGCCTTCTAAAAAAAGGCAGTTAAGAAATGAGAATAACTTAGAACCACAGTTGGCCAATGTTGGTAAAATTCTGATGGCAGTATTTGTTTCATTTTAATCATGCTGTACTTTCTTTTTTTTTTCTTTTAGGGTTATTTAAGTTATATGGAAGGTATTGTATTACATACTTATTAGGAAAGAACCTAACACTTTTTGTTTTTCTACAGGAATGCTTTCAGTTTATACTACCAGCTCTACCTCATGCTATAGACCTTCTGAGGGATGCTATTGTAAAAGTAAAAGAAGTTCATGATGAATTGGAAGACTTGCCATCTCCGCCACCCCCTCTCTCTCCTCCACCAACAACAAGCCCTCACAAACAGACAGAAGACAAAGGTGTACAGTGTGAAGAAGAAGAGGAAGAGAAAAAAGATAGTGGTATTGCATCAACCGAGGATAGTTCTTCTTCACACATAACAGCAGTAAATATTGCAGCAAAGGTATGAACAACTATAATGTGACATTTTGCTATGGCACCTTAAACAGTTAAAACCTCTAGTTTTACGAATACAAAACATTTGTTTACCAAAATTTGCAGTTCCTATCTATTTGTTTTTCTGAAGAAAGTTCATGTTTGTGATGATGTAATTTCTGGGTAAGAGTGGCAGTTGGTCTTGCTATTTTTTTATCTGATCAGTCTTGTTGTCAGTCAATGTTGTGATGGGAAAAGTAGTATCAGCTGCAATCTTTAGTGGTGTATATGTCTTTAAAATTTTAAACTTTTGTAGTAGATGATATCTCGAATCTGACTTTGCAGGGAGAAGGTAATTTCAATTATAACAATTGCACTATTATTGTACCTTGGCCTTTCCACAGCCCTCACTCTCTTCCCCCACAAGTCTTATATAATATAATATAACTGAGCTGTACACATGAGCTGTATATTCTTCTTTCACTCATATGGAGGCAAGATGACCAAAAGTAAACGAAATATTTATGCCAAAAGCTGAACCACTCAGGAGCTGAGGCTATAAGCAATGGACTAGGTTTTGAGCTCAACATCTTTAAGTTAGAATAAATTGCTATACACAGTTTTTGCAATTTTTTAAATGCAGGGTCGCCCAAGAAGCCAAATAACGTAGATAGGTTGAAGGATGATATTTTGTAAGGTCACAGGCCCTGACTCTTAGACCTGAAATTAACACATCAGGGATTTAAAGACTCTGTGACTTGTAGGCCCAGATTAAATTCATCAAGACCACCTGGATTTTTTAGGGCATGGCAGATATTGAGACTGGAAGCATTTCAATTAGGCATAACAGTTTAAAAAGCGTGGACAATTTTCCGAGAGCTGTAATATTTCATGGAAAAGCTAATTATAATTATGCAGATACATAGTCTACTAGTTGGGTTTATGATGTATACCCAGATATTTAAGGTCAATTTCCATGTAAATAAGGTCAATTCTCCAATAAAAGTCAATTGTCCATGTGTCTGGCCTTAAGTTGGTATAGGGGGTCAAGTTTAACCCCCTAACCGCTAAGCCCGTAATTTCTCGCACTAAATATTTTTGCTCTTTTGGTTAACCCCGTATTTTTTCGCCTACACTAAAATCCCCACTTACCTGGTCCCGCTGTGCTAATCCAGCGTCGGTTCCGTGTTCCAGCGTCGGGTTCATGAAAACCTGTGACGCTTTTGGAACAGAAATCTAGAAATCAGTGTAACGCTCAGGTGGTTAATGTTTTAGGAAGCACCTCATATACCCATGTTTACCCATAATAAATTATTAGCCTGAGGGGTGCCCAAACTGTTCAAGGATTTATGGGAGATTCAGTAAATATAAATAAGAATTAGTAAGAAAAGAAAAGGATGTAATCTGCTTTGGGAAAGATGGTAAATTGTCCCTATGATGACAGAGATATCTCAATGTGCCTAAATAGTGTCAGTATTGTTCTTTTTAGGTTTAGAGGTTTCTTAAATACGATATCCTGCAATGATGGTTTTATTTGCACAATGCTTTGGTTTGAGAATTGAACATAAGTTATTTTGAAACATTAGTATTGTTTTGATTTGGCACAGGATAGTGTTTGGCTGCATTGCAAGCTGTATCTGCCATGTCCAGATGCTTTTCTTAAAGGAAGACCACATCTGGGGTTTAAAATTCCTGTAATCAGTTTATGTTTAATATAAAGGTTTTGTCCCTTGCCATTCAACTATAGGAATTTGTGCATGTCAACTGATCTAAAAAATAGGAATAGAACAGGGCGTACATTTTAAATATGAAAAAAATTCATAAGGGTTGTCTACAGTACCCTCTGAGCCCTCAAGTTTTAGGAATCTTGGTGTCTGAAAAGCAGGTGGGTATGGGAAATGTCCAAATAGGAGTTTTCACCGGTGGTCAAAAAACAAATGCAAATTGCTTGATTGGAAAAGAATATTAAAACAATAACTAGACTATGCAAATTTGAAGAGACCAGATTTCTATAACTAATGGGCATTCATTAAATAAAGAAAATGGAACAGCATATACAGTTGCAAATATCAACCAGCTGTGAATAACAAAACTTTACAATATAATACATATTAGTCAAGTAATTTAGGTAGTGTTTTATAATGTTTGACTGTAAACAGTATTCATGCAAAAACTCCTATAGTTGAATGTCAAGGGACTAAATGTTTATATTAAACATAAACTGATCTTCTTGAATTGAAATGCCAGTGAGCAGATGTAGTCTTCCTTCAAGAAGAGCATCTGGACATGTTAGGATTGTACAGACAAGGGTTGTACTGCCCTTTTGTCCTGGAAGCCATATTGCATATTTTCCAACACCTGGAGGGTCAAAACACCCACAATATAGCGACATTTGGCATAGTGGCACCATAATACGGAAGAGGTTTAGTTACACTGAACAAGAATATACAAATTACCAACAACTAGTGAATGAGGTGTTTTACAGTGCTCCTAAAGAATTTTTCTTGGTCAGAAATAGAATTGTGGCTATGTTTGGGTATAGCTAAAATCTCTTATATTTAAACTTTATAAAACAAATAAAATAGTTTAACACCATAACCATTTAAAAGATATGCAAGGTGTACAAGGGTATACATATATTACTATGCAGTTTTAGGCATGTGTGAAAAATGATGTAAGAATTCTTTCACAAACAGAATGATAATAGTTTATTTTTCTCTATTAACAATGAAAAGTAAAATAACAGAAGGGAAATCTAAATCAAATCAATATTTTGGTCTTACCAACTTTTGCAGTCATAACAGCATGAATTCTTTAGGTAATCTTTTGAAGGAACTCGGCTGATAGGTTGTTCCAATCATCTAGAAGAACTAACCATAAATCTAATGTGGATGTAGGCTATCTCAGATCCTTCCAGTTCCTAATCCCAGACACTCTCACTGTTGTTGAGTTAGTTCCTAATGACATTGACTGTATGTTTGGGGTTGTTGTCCCATTGCAGAATAAATTTGGCGCTGATCAGAAGCCTCCATGATGGCATTGCATAATAGATAAGTATCTGCTTGTATTTCACAGCATTGAGGACACCAATATTCCTGACCAAATTCCCAATTCCATTTTCAGAAATGCAGCTCCAAACAGGTATAGAAGCTCCATCATTTTTTAGTCCATATCTACCATTTTCTGCACCCTAATTTTCATGTTATCAAGCATAGTTGACTCACTTGGTCTTGTTTCCACATCAGAGGCATGGCCTTTTGACTGCAATTCCTCTATGAAGATTAGGCTTCTGCAGACAGTAGATAAGGGTACCCTGGTCCCACTGTTTTTGCAAGTTCTGAGCTATTAAGCTCTGCTGGACATCCTCTGATGTCAAGGGAAAGTAAGCATGTATCTTTTACTTTTATTTTAAAAACTGTAATTTTTTTTTTTAATTAAAGAAAATATTGCAATTACAACATCTAGACATTGTGTAGATAATCAAGAATAAAAGGTCAAACTAGAGATAAAATAAAAAACTAAGCTTTAACGAACTGCTTCATCAGACCCAGTTTCATGAGCAGAGGAAGGAATATAATATTCTATCAACATGTAGCTCTTGTAGAATGTTTGGATCACCTGGTTTTAGGGCAGATCTTCGAGGCCAATTCCTTTCCACCCAATGCCTCTCACAAGCTCTGCTGTCTCACATGCACAGATAACAGAGATACTTGGTGTATCTATGTTGCTGACCAGAAAGAAAGCATACTATTTTAAGGTAAACACAGATGACCTAATTGTGTTGTTGATATTGCAACAACTTAATGACCCTCTTTGTCTACATATTGGGACTATCACAAATATATTGCCATTGTGACAGAGGGCACACTTTAGGCTCCGCTTTGAGCTATCGATGAATAGTTGCCATTCAGTTCAGTTATAGATTGGAATTCCCAATTCCTCCATTAAACCAGGTATTTTATTTATTTATCTAATTTTATTTAACATTAATTGTAGTAATGTACAGAACCAAAATTAGAAAAAAGTTGTCTCTGTCCAAATATTTATGGACCTAACTGTACATATTTAGAAAGAGGAAACCATAATCAACAAGAGCAGTATGGCAGTACAATAGCATAAAACACGCACTTTAAAGCGGACCTAAACTAACATTTTTAATCTATACATAATGGGGTAGACAACCTGTTTCATGTTAGGTAAAAAAAATACCTTTTTTTGTGGGGGGGTTAACACCCTTTAAAAAAAACAAGGGGGGGTTAACACCCTTTAAAAAAAACAAGGGGTAAAGCCCCCCCTCTTCTGATAAAGACAGAATGGGAGCGCAGCGTCTCTTGGAATACTCAGGACAGGATGTCTGCTTTTTCTGTGCATGCCCGATCTGAAAGGAGCTTTTACTTCAATGGGTAGAACAAAAATGGCAATCTCACGCATGCACAGTGAGATCGGCATCCTTTTTTCCCCCTTTGTGTAAGCTGGAAGTAGAGGAATGAAAATGTCTGCAAAGATGGATAACTGGAAGGCGCAGGGCGCAATCCGGGAATCCTCCTAAGTGATCAAGGGATCTTTGGAAGTAAATGCGAGTAAGGTTTTATTTTTTGTTTGTTTGCTTGTTTAGTTCCGCTTCAACAAAAAATGCACAACCCCATCTAGTGGCCATTTTAACTGCACACAACATTTGAGTCTCAAGGCAAATTCCAACAGAATGACCTCCACATTCTCAGAGGAAAAATGGTTTAGAAAGGTTGCTTTAGTTTGATATCAGAGTTCTGACTCTGTTTTAAAATTTAATGTAATTTTATTGTGGACTAAGATCATATTGGAAGATTATCCCATCTTTTTAAATATCAGCCTTTCCATCATGTACAGTTTATTACATTTTACAAATTCAGAAATAAGATTGCTCACAAGTTTATGCCAAGAGCTCAGGTATCATTTTGGTAAATTTTCATTTATTAATGTGGATAATCTCACAGAGTATGGGCAATGCAACTTAAAAGAATCAGGTGAAAGAGTTAAAGTAGGCAGATAAAGGTTGCATCCAATCCAAAGCTGTTGATAAAAGAGACAGCAAGATTTAAAGAGGGCAGGTTTAGGTTGCATGTAATACAAATCTGCTAAAACAGGGCAGTTTACCTGCCTACTTAAACTTTTACATTGCAGTTCCTTAAGAACATATGATATCTCCTAACCTCTTTTATAATCACAATTCCCACCTGTGGATACAACGGCCTTTGACTCTGAGGAAGCCATTACAGCAATAAAACATGTTTATCCTTCATGAATTTACAAATTAGGTAACCCACTCTAATTGCCTAAAAATTCTTCCTTTTTCCCTCTTGGAATTTTTTCTACAAAGTTAATTACAATATCCACATAGCCCACATTAAATTATCATGGTGTTCGGGGAAAAATGCCTGTTACATTTCTGTCCCTTTCGAAGAATGCCACCCTTACAGATAGCCAAAAAGATAATTGGTGTCAGTGGTAACTGACTTAAAATGTAAATATTTACCACCTAGTAACCTCTGGAGGCACCCCTGCAAAAAAAAAAAAATAAAAACTTTACAAATAATTGTTTTTGTATCTACTAGTTAAAAAAATGAGGAAGAGCTTGGAGACCTGTGCTGGGTTTTTGTCTGTGTTCACAGTAGTTTCTTTTTCTCCTGATGATCACAGTCATTGGGGCTGGAATAAGAAAATTCTTTTCATACTTGTTAGATACTTGTTATGGTGACGGGTTTTCTCTTAATTTTAAAAGATTGTTATTATACTTGTGTCTTTAGGACAAAAAGTAAATGTAGTAATGCCCAATGGGACCCAGTTAAAGTGATAAGAAAAAAAAAAAAAAACACGTCCAAGTTCAACTAAATGTGTGTGTTAAATAAACATACTAGAAAACCTGCATATTTAGGACAGGAATCATAACAGAGTTGATCTTGAGTAAAGAGAAAAAACCCTGTTAAAGCATAGGGCTTTAAAAAAGATGTACTGTATTCAAATCAAAATGGCTTTCTGTTGTTCTTGCACTTTTAATTTTGCATCATCATGCATTGTATGTATAATTACAAATAATAACATCTGCATGAAGCTAATATCATAGAAAACCTGTGCTACAAAAAATATAAAGCCTGCTATAACTTTTTCTCGTATATGTTGTTTTTTTCGCTGTCTTGCGGGTCTTATGGGCCCAGTTCTTTCTGGAACAATTGTTTGAGGTGAACTTGCATTCAATCAGTATTCCTTAAGCTAATTGTCTGTACTTGGTGATTAAGAACTACTGAGTAATAGTATACTAGCCAGACAGCTAAAGGCTGAATTGGTCTCCATATTCCTCTCTGCCAGCACATGTTGGCTTTATTGGTTTGCAGACATTTAATAAATGTTTACAGTTTTTCACCTGGATTCAACAATTAATGTGTGGTCGGGTTTTCCATTTTTCAGTCATGTAAGGTTATGTATATTATTTGAGTTATTTTATGTTATGATTATTTAAAACATATTGTGTGTTGTCTCCTAGAACCATCCATCCATCTCCCAACATGATAAAGTTTATAAGATACCAGAACACAGCTGTTCTCATCATCCTTCCATCTATGCATCTAATGTGGTAAGGTCACTGAGCACCAAATCCATCGATTCATTTTGTCAATACATAACAGCACCTTGTTAGTGTTCTATCCTATGCCTTCCATTATGACATCCTATGCAGTCAGTAGGTGTAATCTTACAAGGATTACAACATACGTTGCTTTTTTACATTTTTTTAGATTTTCATTGTTTGGAATGTTTACATCATGTTAGGTGCATATGATGTATTTTATTTTATCTTTTTTGTGTAGCTGGTTTTCAAAAAAAAAATTTTTGTGAATATGAACAGTACAGGGAGTAGTGGTGTAATACAATATAGTAAAGATTGGCAATAGTTTTTACAAAATATAGCCATTTAAAAAAGCCATATTTACACATTCCTAGCATATGTGATCTGGTGTGTATTTAGGAGTTTGAGGTGCTGTTTGGGGTTTAGGTTTATTTGGCATAGTTCTTGTGGCAAAAAAAATCCTTTTTGTTTAATTACCTGTAGTGGTAAACCTGCTGCTGGTTTTGCAGAAGGTTAGGTGGGGAGTACAGCAACAATGCAGTAGGGGCCGATAGGGCCCTCAGCCACAAAGAAACTGTAAACGCTGGTGTTAGTTGAGTGTAGAGGTTAACTAAATAATGTCTTAATTTTGCTTTCTCTTCTGAGGAGTTTTTTTATTTATTGTAAATTATATGTTTGTTATTAGCAACCTTTTAAACTTTTTTAAAAGAGGGGTAACGCCCCTTCCCTTCTGTGATAAAGACAGAATAGGACCGCAGAGCTTCCTGGGATACCTACTTCGTGCATCCCACAAGGCTTCTGGCAGCAATGCAGAAGGAGCTTTTTCTGTATTGGGGGAAAAAAAAAACTCTTTTGTTCCCCAACCATCACAGGCTGCGTCGCCTGATCTCATGTCTGCGCATTGCGAGTTTGGGTGACATAGGCAGAAGGCGGAGAAGGGCAAAGAAAATGGCAATGCCCAGTGCTACCTCCACGCTGGGACAAAGGAGGTTTCCAGGACGACATGGCATCGACGGATACCATGTAAAATTTTATACAGAATATGGTGTACAATACAGAAAATTTGGTGGACATTCTTCTAGCCTTATTAAAGTGATTTTCAATCTCTTATATTTTCAGGAATTGAATGTGTGTGAAAAAAAACGATTCAGCACGATTTTTTTGTGTTGCTCTTTTGCTAAGGAATCCCAAGTGTAAGGATGCCATTTTTCACAGTCTTTCCACTTATGCTTCCTGTTGTTCCTGCACTGTCATCAGGGCTGAGTTGTCCAACTGGAATGTGAAAGACACATATTGTCTCAAACACCACTGTTTTCTGTGTCAATAGGGGAAGTTTATAGGATTTGTAACAAATTTCAGGGAGCATGCAGTGTTTCTGCCAACATCAACAAACAATATAGGTATGCATTTACTGAATATAAAATTGCAGCCACCTTAACGTTAAGCTTTAATAAGTAGCCTGCCAAATTACCTAAACCAAATGTTTAGTTTGGTGAATAAGAAGAAACTTGGGGGCTCATTTTTGTTTGCAGTTTAGATTTTCCACAATAAATATCAAGAACAGTATTGGTGGGGCAAGGAAAAAAGAGAAAGATGTCTAGGCACACTCGCATACCAGGAAGTAAACTGCAGTTTTACAGGAGAAAATCAAAACAAAAAGTATGTTTTTTGGATGCTGCTGAATTATAATAAACTTTTAGGTGTTTGTTTTTTTTAGAACATAGCAAACTTTCACTTTTGAGTGGCAATGTATTAGAGTTAAAAAAATGTTTATTTATTTTACGAACACCACAAATGACAATGTCACACATGCATTTGTTGTACTTGTTCATAATGTTGAGAAATAACACATGCTAATAGGTATTTCAGGCCTATATGTATGTGTATTTAAATAAATCTTTCTTGATAACTTCCTGCCCTCACTGACACCTACACCACTGTCCCCTATTGCTCTATTTTCCTGAGCACTGTATAATCTTTGTTTCAGTCTTTTTACAAGCTTATGCATTGCATAAATATTTTAAATTGGACCCAAGCAAAGGATGATCAGGATTTATCACAACCTATTTCAAACACCTACTGCCTACAGTTTTGGAATATGATTTACTAATTAATAGAGCACACTACATTCCTAAACCGAATTTTTTGTCCCCAGACACACCACGAGATGGGTTAATCAGAGTACACTTTTTCCATATGAAAGAAAAATGTATGTCTATAGCTAGGAAACATTGTTACTTCCAGAAGCTTATAAAAGTATTCAGCAGTTTACAGGTTTATCTCAAATTACATTACAAGCCAGGAAAAAGTTCCTTCCACTTACCAAGATTCTAAGGGGAAAGAAGATTCCATATAAGTGGGGATTCCTACAAAATTGATTGTGTCTTATTTGGGGAAAAATTACCCAGTGCCAAACCTGGAAGCTGGGATGCAGTTGTTACAATGGAACATCGATGCTGATGTTTAACTCCATCAACCTAAATCTTCTAGGATTCAGAATAGACATGAACTGTCCTCTGTCACTCAATGCAGTTCTAAATATTTTTTGTCTCAAACAGATACTTGTGGCTCCTTATTTTATGTTGTTTAGGGTCACAAAGGTAGAAGTGCCCTGAACTGGTTCCCACCCCTCCATGAGAAACCAAAGTAGAGTTTCTCTGCCCATTTGCCTGGAATTTTGGTCTGGGATGTTTTGATTTGTTCTTGTTCTTCTCTTCTTTTTTCTATTTTTTTTACTCTTTCAAGTACCAGTCTCTATGTGTCTACCTAAATTGAAGTTTTGCAGTATCCAACGTGTGATATGCAAGTTTTTACTTGAATAATATGGGTATTAATTTTTTGTCCATTAATTTGAGAGGATTGAATAATCCCTTCAAACGATCATCCCTTCTGGGAGAAGCTCAAGTACAAAATGTGGATATTATTTTTGTGCAAGATTTGCATTTTGCGAAAGAAAATGTACTTGTTTGGAATTACGGAGATTTTCCCATGTATATGGCAAATGCAGAAGTGAGAAAACGAGTTATTAGTGCATTAAAGGTCTTTGTCAACTTTCAATACATTAGCCATATTAAAGATCCACATGGCAGATTCATTATTCAAGTATGTCAAGTTACCTTTTCTTTGGTCAATGTTTATGCACCAAATACGAAACAAAGGCAGTTTTCTTACAGGAGTCATGACCAAAATTTCATCAGTGTGTCAGGGAAATGTAATAATAGGCGGTGACTTCAATGCAATAGCAGGTTACACTATTGAGTCGTTAACCTCATCTTAAACGCATACCAACTCAATTGGCAAATTTTTTCTCTACTCATGATCGCTATCATATTTGGAGATGTCATCACAGTACAGAAAGTGACTATACATATTTTTCAGTTTTGCATGTTTCCTATTCAAGGATTGACTTTTTTTCACTGATTTTTGATCACTCCACAAAGTCATCTATTCTTCATCAACTGGAATTTCCTGGTCGGCCGATAAACATGGAATTGATGGACTCCTCCTTCTTTCCTGACCAGCTGTGGAAATTCAACACTTTTGTGATGACACACTTGAAAATTGCACAAGTAGAGGACACAACGCCTATTTTTTGAAGTTGATAAAGAATTCTAGATGAAACTGATTGTTTTACTTTGTGGAATGCCCATAAGGCATTTATACGAGGGGTTTGTGTAAAAATTTGTTCCTATGAAAAGAGACAGAGGCAAATCTCAGATCTCCTTGAGCACATTAGGAATAATGATGATATAAATAAAAAATGCCCTTCCCAATCACTAACAAGTACTTTAGTAAAAGACAGACACCAGGGCGTGGCCTGGATGGGGACCTGAATGGACACGTGAGAGCTGAGCTCTAATCTAGCCCGCATCTTCATCACACCGGGCATTACATTACCTACCATGACCAAGCAACAAGGGCAGTGGGATTCCGCTGCCTCTGGGAACACGAAAAATGCCACTCCGTCCTACCAATCCACGCTCAGGACCTTTTTAAGCCCCTGAGCATGCTGGCCTGACTCAGGGAGCTAAGATAGCGCCGGTCCACGTGGCGCCTCTGCCGGCTGATGGCTCCTTTCTCCTGATCAGGCTCCTGGACAGATGCTTTCCCTGCAGAGGGAACTGGTTTAGGAATGCTCTTTTGTCCCCCTTTCTTCAGGGTATTTTGATCCCCAGCTCAACCCGCTGGGATTTGTGGGTGGGGGGGCGGGTTTCCCCCAGCTCCTCAGATATCCCTGGTCACGCTGCCATTTCTACATGGCATACACAGCTTGCGACTTTGGAAGACTGCCGCATCACCAATATTGATAGGGATTCTCCATGTGTCACCCGTTTGCACCAGCGTAATTATGCTGCTACCACCATCTTGGGACATGCTGAACATACAGATGGACCCCCTATACGAGCACCAAGGGTGAGTTCCTCACAGGGGGCCTTTTCTGGTTGTGTTTTAACTGACTCTCTTACTGGGGTACAAACAGGGTTACCTGTCACCCCTGGTCAAGTACAACCTGGTCGTGGGGCATCTGTGAGCGTGACACCCTCTACTGGCCAAGGTATTGCCCCCTTGGGTTCCTCATGTCCGCAACCTGCTGATCCTCAGTCCACTCTACCTATTAGTGCTAATTCCTGGCAAGCATATGTGCAACACCTCCCCTCTAAAGAGGATTTTCGCCTTTTAGTACAGGATCCTATGCACAAACCTCCAAAATCTGGCAGGCAGAGTGGATTCTGTTGATGATGACCTACAAGGTATGAAAATCCAGGTCTCAACTTCAAGAACAAGCCTCCTCCCAAACTGTCGCTATTAGAGATCTCAAGCTTCATTTGGAAGACCTTTAAAAACAGGTCCAGATGCAACAATATACGAGTACGTGGCCTTCCAGAAGCCACTCAACAAGCTGACCTTAGTTTGGGGATACAAGCGGTCTTTAACAGCATTTTAATGTTATATGGTTTGACAGGGTACAAAGAGCTTTACGACTGCCAGGTCCCCTTTCAAGACCACAAGATGTTATCTGTAGGCTGCAAGACTATCCCTTAAAAGAAGAAAGAATGCGGGCAGCCAGAAATATGAGAGCTTTTGAGTTTGATGGGGCACAACTACAACTTTTCCCTTATGTTTCCTGGTCCACCCTCCAGCTCCGCCGCTCTCTTTAACCATTGCTGACAGCTTTACAAGACCGCTCCATTCCCTACCGATGGGGGTACCCCTTCAATCTGACGGCCCGCATGGATGGCAGATCTGTTATTCTTAAACATCCTGAGGATCTTTCACGATTCTGTGCGGATCTTGGACTGCCTTGTCCTTCCATATTAGGATGGGATCCTCTTCCAGTTTATCAGGCGTTTTTTGAGAGATGACAAGAAGCTCACAAAAGGAAGTGCACTCCTCGCAATGGCTCCCCTTCATTGGCAAACAACCCCTTGCGTCAGCCTACACATTCTTCAATGTCTTGAACACGGCAAAAGGACTCTTACATTCTTTTACTTGATGGGTTTCTTTAATGTCCTCATGAATCCCTAACACATGCTCCCAAGCTTTGTTTGGTGGTTCTGATATGCTACTTCACTTTATTTTGCCGGGTTCTGGATTGTTTACCTAAATGTTTGGTTTTGCTGATGCACGCTGGTGAGGGGCCATATGTCAGAAAGGTTTTTTGGCTTTATCTAATCGCTCTGCTAGGGATACTTTCCCTAGTGCTGGACCTCACCTTGGTGGGTTGCCCTCCTCCTATGCCTCCCTTTGGGATTTCCTCCTTGTCAATGCTTGTTTTTGGTCTCCGGTGTTATTTTTGTTTCCAGATAGACCTTTGGACTGGGAAGTAATTCCTACCGAGAACTCTCGGCTACATTTATCACGTGTGTGTTTCTGCTCCAAGCAAAAATAAAAAATCATCAGGGGTTGCTATACTCATTCATGCTCATACTACTTTACCGATCACTCAGTCAATTTAGGACCCAAATGGACGATTTAGACGCTTTCTCCACCGTTTTGGCTTACTAGACAATTGGCATGTTCAGCATCCCACGTGTAAACAATACACCTTTTATTCCAATCTAATTGCACACACTCTAGGCTGGATTATTTTTTCGTAGATATTTCCACATTACAGGCTACTACTTTCTCCGATATATGCCCTATTACGTGGTACGATCATGCCCCCTGTGGTATTGGAGGTGAAATTAGGTACTATTCCAGTACAGAAATGCCACTGGAAACTCAGTGGTTTTCTGCTTAAAT
>NC_092869.1:17394177-17458135 GCF_032062135.1 Pyxicephalus adspersus
GTTTTGCAAGGGGTGACCATTCCCTTTTCCCTAGGTATTTGAGGCCTAGTAGTTTATACACCTTCCTGTTACCCTCCCTGTCATTCGTGACAGCTAGTCACTCAAGCAGTTTAATAAGGAAAACAAGGTGAAACCAAGTACACAGCAATATTGTTTGATATCTAAACATAGGAACTTCTATCAATCAATACAGCACATGGAAGTAAGGTTATTAGTAATAAACCCCTGTAATAATCTAATAATGCTTGGTACACAAACCAGTAATTACAAAATGGCAAAGTAATGCAGTAATACTATAGACACCCATAAGACTACAATCAGGAATATCTTATAGCTAGCTGCTAAGAGGTTTATGGGTACCTCAGGAGCCTACTTCCTTCAGAAGAGGACTCCATACCAGCTTACCTAAGGAGACCCTCAGAAGACAAAGAAAGCAAGAGAGCCAGCAAGCAAGAGAGCTAAATTCTCTCAGTTCCAACTTTTACATAAATAAATCCCATTAGGTATCATTGAGGCTCTTGGATTGGTTAGTGGGTGTGTTCTGTATGATGACCATTGGTTGCTGTAACTTCTGGAATTTACTAGGCCTCCTAGCTAAGTTGATATGGGCAGCTTCAGGTAAAGCCAGGTGGGGTCATCTAATTTTAGTTGTCACCAAAAGGTCTGGATGGGCCATCAACCCAGCCCATCTGTTCAATTATGCCTCCATCTTCTGCTGACTCAGGCTTGATGGATTTATTGCCCCTTGTAGGCCCTACTGGTCGTCTGTTTTATCATCTGTTTGTTACTTCTGTGAAGTCCTGGACTTGGAGACCCCCTAGGAGGGCCACATGGCCAGATCAAGATAAAACAGGTTTCATGTTTAAACACAACATTCCTGCACTGTATTCCTGTATTGTTTCATGCTACTTAGATACAGTCTAACTATTAGGATGTCTCCTCAAACACTGGATGAGGACCCGGTCCTACTATACAAACAAGGCACACAAGTTTCATTTGCATGTGGGGGTTGTACAACTCTCTCCTTGCCTGAAGATATAGAAGGACCTTCTATTTTATTACCAAACTGATCCTTCTCCAGAGGCAATGTTTTGTTCTCTCTTTCCATTTGCTGGTTACTCTTGGCAATGCCAGCAGCCTAACTGATGAACACGTCATCTGCACAAGCTGGTGCAGTGTTTTTCAATTGGTTAGAAATGGCTGCCCTTCCTTTCAGAACAGTAATGGTTTGTATCAGCTGTTTCTCTCTCTGCTTGCACTTGGTGTGGTCAATGGGTTTGCCTTTTTTCATTTCTGCGATTTGCCCTTGAGCAACTTTATAGACACTAGTAAGGTGACCACACTCAGTCTCAGATTTCACTAATAACTGCTTGTATTGAATTAATTCACCTTGAGCAGATCTATATTTTTACCTTGCTCTTCATGTAAAGATCTGATCATCTCATTTAGAGGTAGAGGTGGTATTAGACTGGTGAAATAAATCTTGGTTGGCCGTTTCCATTTTTACTATTTTCTCTTCAGAACTTTGTATCAGGTCTTCTAATGTATTAATTCTGGCACTCATGGCTATGCAGGCTTCATACATACCTGCCATCGCTAGGCTTTTTAACTTTTTATTCTTTTTACAGGTTTTAGTTTGCTGGTCAAATAGTTCCTGCACTAATGCCCATGGAGACTCTTTAAATTTAGCATCTGAGCCAAAGTTGATGCTTTTATGCTTAAGAGTATAGGCTAACACAAACCTTCCCAAACTGTATAAGGATGCCATTTCCAACAAGCCTGTACCTGGTATTTGCAAACTTAAAACTCGCTAGATAACTAATAATACATATTAAAGTACAAGGTGACCACTTAAACTTTAAACCAAAACCCAAAATGTAAATAAAAATCAAGAACAAAAAGAGTAATGCCAGGTAAAGTTATGCCACTCTAGGCTAACACCTTTTTTGAAGAACAAAGTCCTGATAGAACAAAGGGTCCTGCTCACCATAAATAGTCAATACACTGACACCAGTCTGATAAGAACAATGGTCAGTCTTACAGTAAATAGTTGACAATGGGGGGTCTAATCAGGATCACACCTCTGCCTGCAACAAAAAGGGATACAGCTTCAATTATTCCAGCCTAAACAGAGTAAAAAAACTTAACCACTGCTGACCATGAAACAAAAATCTTAAAATGCAATAGCTATCTGAACCATGCTCAAAGTATATCAATTTAGGATGCTTTTGTCAAAAACAAAACCCAACATCTCACTATATGTACTTTAGTCCAGGCACCAATCAATCTTAATAATAACTGTATTCACCAACTTATGTGAAAATTAACATCCACTTTTCTTGGGTTTCACTGAAAACAGCACACAATTGTTCCCAGATCTCATTAATCCAACTTCTTATAACTTGCTTTGTAACAACAAACTTCAATGAGGGGTTCTTAAACAATACCTTATTCCTACAACAACTTCAACAGTTCCTGCTGAGAATATATCCCAGTTAATGATCCCAAGTGTATCCTCCCCTGCTAATTTAACCCGGTTTATTAGAGGTACATCTAATACACTCTTATTTTGGGATTTCTTTCCATATTTGGAGTATTGGAAATACAGCAAATACTCAAGCATGCAATGATGTATGGCCTCTTACCAATACCCACGCAGCATAAAATATCACAGACAATATCACTATGGTCTCAACTTGTCTGAATGGCTGACTCAGCCTGTATTCACTTAACTCTATTTTTACATAAAAACAAAAAAAAGAAGCTGTTTGAATGAACCCACCAATTTGTGTCCTGAGTCTATGGTCGCCACTGTTGATTGTTGGAATATTTATCTGCATAAATATGGATGTTATATCCCCTATCAATGCATATAGATATTCAATAAAAGAAGGTTCATGCACAAATTATAGCTAGTCACTCAAACTGTTTAATTAAGAAAACAAGGTGAAACAAAGTACACAGCAATATTGTTTGATATACAGATATAGGAACTTCAATCAATTATGTATACAGTAAATGGAAATTAGGTTATTAGTAATAAACCCCTGTAATAATCTAATAATGCTTGGTACACAAATCAGTAATTACAAAATGGCAAAGTCATGCAGTAATACTATAAACACCCATAAGACTACAATCAGGAATATCTTATAGCTAGCTGCTAAGAGGTTTATGGCTACCTCAGGAGCCTACTTCCTTCAGAAGAGGACTCCATACCAGCTTACCTATGGAGACCCTCAGGAGACAAAGAGAGCCAGCAAGCAAGAGAGCTAAATTCTCTCAGTTCCCATTTTTACATAGTTAAACCCCATTAGGTATCCTTGAGGCTCTTGGATTGGTTAGTGGGTGTGTTCCTACCATTGGGTTCTGTAACTTCAGGAATTTACTAGGTCTCCTAGCTAAGTTGATATGGGCAGCTGCAGGTAAAGCTAGGCGGGGTCATCTACTTTTAGTTGTCACCAAAAGGCCTGGATGGGCCGTCAACCCAGCCCATCTGTTCAAATATGCCGCCATCTTCTGCTGACTCAGGCTTGATGTATTTCTTGCCCCTTGAAGGCCCTACTGGTGATCTGTTTTATCATCAGTTTGTTACTTCTGTGAAGTCCTGAACTTGGAGACCCCCTGGGATGGCCAGATCAAGATAAAACAGGTTTCATGTTTAAACACAACATTACTGCACTGTATTCCTGTATTGTTTCATGCTACTTAGATACAGTCTAACTATTAGGATGTCTCCTACAGTATATATATATATATATATATATATATACACACACACACACGTATATGTATACTTCTAAATACATTTCTATTTACATATTCATAAACAATCTTTGGGTGGAACAACCCTCAGTGTCCTTCCAGCTACCGTCCTATTGCCCTTTTGAATTCTGATTTGAAAATCTTTACTAGATTTTTGGCTACTAGATTGGGGATGTATTTACCTGGAATTGTTTCCAAGAATCAGGTTGGCTTTATAACCTCCTGCCAAGCTGGTGACAACACCAGACGTATAATCGATATTATTGATGTCCTGAGTAATCTTGATCAAGGGGCGGCACTTTTGAGCCTGAATGCTGAAAAAGCATTTTATCGGCTCAGCTTGCCCTTTCTTATGCAAACTCTACAATGGATTGGTCTCATGGGCCCCTTTTTTAGAGCTATTGTAGCACTTTATACATCTCTTCGGCGGAAGTACGTGTTACCCATGCAAACTCCCCTAAAATTGCAATTCAAAATGGCAGTAGGCAGAGTTGTCCGCTTTCACCCTTTTTATTTGCTCTATGTATTGAACCACTAGCTAGAATAATACGACAAGATCCCGATATTCAAGGGGTTCCTATTAAAACTAAATTGTTCACTATTGCACTCTATGCCGATGACGTTTTATTGACTCTCAATAATCCTCTCATCAGCCTCACTAATTTACATGAAGAGTACTGAACCGAGTACTGAATGAGTATGGCTCCCTATCTGGCTATAGGGTTAATCTGTCTAAAACGTAAGCTCTCTTTAAAAATGTACCGTCCTCCCTCCAGTAGCAACTTCAGGCGCAATACCCATATCGTTGGCAACAGGACCATGTTAAATATTTGGGGATATTTCTTACCGCCTTGTATAATACTTTATATGCAGCTAATTATCCTCTATTTTTAAAGAGCTGTGTCTGCTTATGCAGAAGTGGTGCGCTTTGCCACTGTCTTTTTGGTCATATTGTGTTAAATAAAATGTCCATATTGCTGAAACTTTTGTATTTATTTGTGAAACTACCTATCCCGATTCCTAAATCCTCTCTTGGAAGATTGCAGGCGGCAGCTCTCAATTTTATATGGGGATACAAACATCATTGTTTGCCTAAATCAGTATTATGCTCCCTCCGAGAAAGAGGCGGACTTGGTGTCCCTGACGCATTTGCGTCACCTTGCTTCTTGGTCTACCCTGCATTCTTTCAATAGGTGGATAGAAATTGAAAAATTGTGGTTGGCACCGATACATCCTAGTTCTTTTTTCTGGAACTCACATCATGATGTCACAGAACAGTCCCTTTTGGGGCCTATGCATTTTTCAAGGGTTATATGGCTCCAATGTAAGGATATATTTGGCCTGACGGCACCTGCATCATTACTTAACTCTTTCCTTTTTACTCCACACCTTCCTGATAGTCTGTCTCCCTCAACGGTTCAACCATGACGGAACAACTGTCTTTTTCAATTTTACCATAATATGAACCCATGTACCAGATGCTTACTGTCAATTCAGGAGCTGAAAGACAAGTTTAAGATACCTTGTACTTGCTTTTATAGGTACCTTCACATACGGCACTATGCCCAGTCTATTGCTAAAAATATTCTATTTTCTCGTATGACGGAATTTGAAGAGCTGTGTGCAGGGGGACCCTCTCAGAGGGGACTAATCCCTGACATGTACCTGATAATAAATACTGAGCCAACAAGCCCTTTTGTCAAACATGGTTAGACGCTTAAATGGGAAGCAACCTTAGGTAGGGAGCTACTTCGTATGCACTGTATGTAAATAAAACGCTTACAAAATATTTATGAGGTGGTATTATACTTTAAGTAAACTGCATGGGATTTTTCCTAATGCAAGCAATATATGTCAGAGATGTGGTATGGAAATCGGCACTTTAGATCATATTTTCTGGTCCTGTTTGCTGATAAAGCCGTTTTGGGCAAAAATCAACACTCTTCTCTCAGAGATTCTTGAAGTACATGTATCGCTTGATGTAGTTACTCATTCTCTAGGCCTTACTATTTCCACTCTAACTAAACTGAATAGAAAATTGACATGTCACATACTCACTGCAGCCAGGTGCCTTATTGCTAGACAGTGGAAATCTACCTCACCCCCGGCTTAATGGATTTATATGCTAGAATCAAAGAAGTCCAACTCATGGAACTTCTTACGGTCAGGATTTATGATGGATATGATAAATTCATAGCAATCTTGGCACCGTGGGACTCATATGTTATCATCCACTAGTATGTTTTAACATGTGACTGGTAATCTTCAGCTAGCCCCTTCCAATGTATCTCCTTCTATTATCTCCTCGGGGATAACTCCGGGAACTCCGCCTAATTATTTGCCATATATTTACCATTTGTTCTGCATTCTTCTAGTATCCTCGCTCTTCTCCCCTCCTCCCCCCTTTCTTCTCTTTTTTTCCTTTTCTTTGTTTGATTCACCAAGAAATTTCTTCTCTAATTCAGGATATTATTGGAATTGTAGATTGCACAAGATGTGGTGTATAGAATAAGCCTCCCGCAGAAATTTTGTAATTTGCTATAATCTTGTTGGAGATATTTATATGCTACCTACCCTGGCTATTAATATATTGTTACAGTTTTATTGTATATTTCTTGGTTGTCTACCTGCACCTTACTCTTTTATGTGTTGTTAAGTAGTCTATGTTATGTTGTCTAATGTATGAAAAAAATTACAATTTTTCAAAAAAGACAGACACCAATTACGATCTTATTTACAATACAAATTTGAAAGGTCCCACCAAAAAGGTAAAACACAACAACAGGCTTTACAAAATAAAGTGGGTGCTTATTTGGCGAGACGCCTTAAAGCCCAGAGGCACAATTCTAAAATTTAAATTTTGAATGATCTGATATCTCAAAAACCATGTACTAGCCCTACTACTATGGCTAAAACATTTTGTAAATATTATTCATCATTATACAATCTGTCTTCTGATAAAATAATACCTCAGCCTACAATGGATATGATGGATTTGTTTTTGAAAAAACTAAAATTACCTTCCCTGTCCCCTGAACAACTTGAATCTTTGTCAACCCCTTTTACTGCTCAAGAAAAATCTAGCAAATAAATCTCCCTCCAATGGCAAATCTCCAGGGGCAGATGGTTTTTTGAAACCAATACTATAAATGTTTCCATTCTCAATTGATCCCTCACTTAAAGGAGATCTTTGATTTAGCTGTATCTTTGGGTTCCTTTCCTGAAATGCTTCAAGTGGTGATAGTTACCATTCCTCAAGATGGGTAAGGACCTTGCGAATACGGGTAGTTATCGACCTATTTCGCTTCTAAACAATGTGAAGATTTTTGCAAAGTTACTGGCATACAGATTAGAAGACATAATACCCATCCTAGTTCAACCTGATTAGGTAGGATTCGTGAAACGTAGGCAAGCTCCAGATGGCACTAGACGCCTGATAAATATCTTAAGATATGTTGAACTCCGCAAACAGCCTTCCCTGCTTTTATATTTGGACGCAAAGAAGGCGTTTGACAGGGTGCATTGGGGCTATTTGTCTAGAGTTCTGGACAAATTAGTTTTTTCTGGTTTCAATAAATCGGCCACTATGTCTCTGTACTCTAGCCCCTCTCCGAAAATCTTCACATCAGGAGCCCTATCCGTCCCTGTTCCCAATTTCATATGGTACACGTCAGGGCTCTCCTTTGTCCGCAGTGGTTTTTATTTTATTGCTTGAACCCCTTGCAGAATATATATATAATAGTATGTTCGTTCATGGTGTCAAAACAGGTAATAAAATTCACAAGATCAATCTCTTTATGGATTATATTATCCTAATAACTCACTAAACCAGAACATTCTTTAAGGGCTATTTAGGAGATACTGACGAAATTCAGTGAGATTTCGTATTATAAAGTCAATGCTTCTAAATCCCTACTTCTAGGTATACATGTCCCAGCATATCCTAAACTTGTATCTTCTTTTCCTTATATGTGGGAAAACCAAGCTATAAAATTTTTAGATAACATTCTGTCCCACTCTACACAACCATTCCTGGTCAACTTTCCCAATTTATTTCCATTGTTACTTAAGGAATTGGATAAATATAAGAGGAATGAGATTTCCATGGCCGGTAGAGTGGCGACTGTGAAAATGTTCATTTTACCCAAGATTTTGTATCTTTTACACCCCCCCTTATAATATCTCTACCTAAGCAATGTATACCTTCACTGCAAAACATTATTATGTCCTTCATCTGGAATTAAAAAAAAAGACCTAGATGCACCTTCAAAATACTTACCCGACATAAAAGATTGGGTGGTATGTGGATTTCAATTCTGTTACACTATCATGCGGCATTGGTTCTCCCCCAAATATGCTATTGGTGGCATCTTTCTCCACATAAATAATGGGCTGAGATGGAATGACATTTCCTTTTCACCTCAAATATGCGACATTTACTGATAGCTACCAAATTGGGTCTCCCCATAACTGCATCTAGGTATCCCACAATCCAAACTACGTTTAAAATTTGGTTGACCTCTACTCGTTTACTACCAAGGTCCGCATCTTGTTTAACAATATATCCTGACATCAGAGTCTTAGAGGTATTTGTTTCATAACTTAATCTATCGAGATGGGTAGCTTGCGGTGTTCTTGAACTTAGAGATATATTCACTGCTACTGATACTAAATATAGAAACGGAGTATTATTTACCCAACAATGAGTATTTCACTGACTTAGACACCTCATCAAAAAGATTAATTTGCGGGGAGCGTGGCCGGAAGCGGAAGCGGATGGTGGCTTTTGCTTGAGGCTCTGTAGCGTGGCTAAGCACCGGAATACCTAGCGACTTGTAATTGCTTTTTTTTCTTCTTATCTTCGCGTCTGAAGAACCCAGGACACCACACGGAGAGATGGGGAAGCGAAAAACCGGCTCCACTCCGCGGAAATTGACGGAATTTTTCTCCGCGCCAGACAGGCCTAATCAAGATGGCGCAGGTAGGCGGACCTCTAGACACAGTAAGAACACAAACGGGCTAGGGGAGCAGGCCGCAGGGGCTGCAATGAGATCGGGAAATGGAGATTCAGATAGTAACTCTCGATCCTCTTCTTCACAAACAAGCCCAGTGAAATCTAGACTAAAATTGATGGCCCCGGAAGAGGGGATAAATGGAGTAAACCCTAATATCTTGCCTATATCTGAGGAATCGGAAAGTGCCGATCCGATTGGGACATTCCCGACATCAGACTGTCCAGTATCAGATAAAAAAAAAAAAAAAAAAAAAAAAAAGATTAATTTGCAGCCAGAAAATCATCTGGATATATCATATGGAGGAGTTGCGGAGTGATAGGTTCATTGTTCCATATTCTTTAGTTCTGTAGATCTATCAGATCTTACTGGTATGCTATATTCTGATTGATCTCTGAAATTACGCCCATTCATCCATTGGCTACGCCTGAACTGGCTATTTAGCACTTAGATGCCAGACAATTCCTCACTAAGATCAGATTGATCGTTATACACATATTGTTACTAGCAAAATTACATATCTCTAAGTTGTGGAGGTCCACTCAAATTCCTAATCATAAAGATGTTATCGCAGATCTAAATCTTTGCTGCGCATACAAAAAAATTATTTCTGTTATAAATATGAGAGACGAACATTTTTTTGACAAATGGGAAGTTTGGTTAAACCACCCTCTCTGTAACATTTAAAGTTAGAATATTATGTACCAGGGATACTGCCTAATAGAAACAAACTGTAAAACTGGTACTTTTTACTTATACTTACATTTTGTTTTTTTTCTGTATTTTATTTTTATTTTTCTTTCCTATGTAGCATTACTTGCTTTCCTATGTGGCTTACTTAGCTATTTCCATGCCTTTAGGCTTTTTGTTTTATATATGCAGTGGGAGATCTAAGGCACTGCCCCCTCTTATTAGTTATACCAGGTTTGCAGTTTGTGAAGTAACTTGTGTTGTCACTACTGCTCTACACCCTGTTCTCATGGATTGATCCACTGACATAAGTAAAAAAAAAACCAAAGCTCTACCAAGATGACTCCCTTCACACAAATGCACAGTGCAGAACAAAGCATAAAAAGTCAATATTAGGAAAATTTTGGCTACATAATAAAGGTAATACTGGTGACTAGTACTTTGCTATTTGTCTGTAATTTTTTTGGGAGAAGCATCCAGAGTTTTGTTTTTAATGAAGATCTTTTGGTAAAAAGCCTTTTTTTTTTTTTTTTTTTTTTACATTGGACACCTTAGACTGAGAAAGTTTAGAAAAGGGTATATTTAACAAATCTGCTACTTTAGAAAATTTGTAGCTGCAGACTTAGAAGTTACGTTATAATCACAAGAGAAGTTTCAAACAGTTATTTTAAACAGGTACCTTAGGTGTAAGTGACCATCCAAAACACATTTTTTTTTGTTTTTGTTGGATCAGGAAAGTTTAGAATCTGAGTGAAGCTTTTGCTGCTTACTCATTTACTTTATCAGTGGAAACAGTTTCAGCATAAGAGTTAGGTAAAATCTTCAAAAGCAGTAAAGTGTTCAAACCAAAAATTTCATAAAAATTGTTAGACTCGCTATCACATTTGGCCCATCACATTTCAAGACAAATCCTATTTTTGAAAATTAAAAAGGTTGTGTTGCTTGTCACAGGTATTCTAGCTAATTGATCTTGGAGCTTGTTTATGATAGGGCTGGAATGGATAGGTACTGGATGTACCTGCATCTTTCCAGCTGTATGCATGCATTCTATACCCCATTTTTATTTGCGCTCTATACTCCGTTTTTAATTGAAATTATTTTGTTAATCATTGTAATTTCTTTTTGTCCATCTGTTTGGTTCATACATACAGTTCATTGTGTATTGTTTATCAGACTCATCCATCCTGCACCAGACTATCAGAGATCATGGCAAAGGGTTACACACCTGTCCCATCTTCCATTGAGACTGCATCGGTTACAGTAGAGTTGGTAAGATTTATTGTATGTCAACAAAAACTTACTAACATTTTGAAATGTTTATAAGACTTTATATACATATGTATCTGTGACGAATTATGCAAAACAGCTGATTTGCTCTTCCTTTGTTGTATAGTTGGACATTTTCTTTATTGCAGTAATGTCCATTTTACTGCATAGTGAATTTAAGTATATGCTTTGCCAAGAAATGGAAGCTTTGAGATACACCGTTGTGAGAACTGTTTTATTACCCTTAATTACTGAAAAATTTTGACATTATATTTTGACACCCATGCTGCATATATATATATATATATATATATATATGTATTTATATATATGTATTTATATATATATATATATATATATATATATATATATATATATATATATACATACATATATAATCGTTTCTGCTTTAGCCTTTTTCTTGTTGTTTTTGTGCTATTGTAGATTGTCATGAGACCTAATCATAAGTCTTATGCAATAAAATGCACAGACCGTTACACAAACATTCCCGAGACATCTTGACAAGTTGGTTTCCAAATGCCTGTAAGCCATAAAGCATCAAACATTAATGAGTGGGGTGCAATTTTTTTTTGTATGGGTTGTTTTGTTTTCTCCAAACATAATGCAGTGTATACATATCACAAAGCTTATGTATTACAGCATGATTGTGGGACTGCTTTACCCAGTCACCCAGTGCAGCCGTGGTAATCATCCTGTCATTGTGGGATAACCTGTAAAAAAATAAAAGTTAGTTACACATATTTAACACATTCAATAAATTACTTTAACATTATTTTATTTTTTTTTAACACATTTTTTTTACACACGAATTTGCTCCGTCAAATTCCATGTGTTTTCGGGTTGGGTCTATCCGAATTCCAACAGCCATATTCGGGTCGAATACAAGGACAACCTGAATTCGAACACCAACACTATTGCTGACTCCCTGGTAAAAATGCTGGCTTCCCAATTATCTGTTGTTTAATGTCACTTCCCCAGGAAAACCTAAATGTTGTCCGTGAACATGTTTGTTTTGTTATGGCACTTTATTTGTAAAGGTGTTGTTTTAATTGTAAACAACTAGTTGACATTTGCATCCCCTTGTCATGTGTGCACTATACAGGAGAGACCTCCCACTGTTTTTTTTATAAAAGTAACTAAATCACTCTAAGTTCTAACCCTCCTAACGGTATTCCCTGAGTGTGACTCTGGGTGCGTTTACCATGCAAAAGGCGGTAATCCCGAGTCACAATCGGGGTCGCTAAAAACATTAAAAAAACACTTATGCCATGGGTATCCAGTAACCTCTTCCGCTTTGGTCTTTACCGAAATGGAAATGAAGACTGAAGGGGAGAGGTCCTCTCCAAAAAAGTATAAAAAAAAAAAAAAAAAAAAAAAAAAAGCCACTCTTTAATATAATGTTACAAATGTGGCAATGCTTTAAAAGCATCATGCATGTGATATCAGATAGGGACAAGACAGCCAGTGATCCCCTCTCATCACTGCCCATATTCTATATAAAAACACTGTCTGTGACGTTTATCCACAGTGTGTAATGATGTCATCGGCAGCTCAGTGTGATAGCAATGTGAGTGTAAAAGCTGCTTGTCATATTCTGCAGCCTAACACTTGCTTTGTTCAAACCTTCATATCTCCTAAACCATTGGTTGTATTAACTTGAAATTATCAAGGTACACGTGGAGACGTGTACACATAGGAAACTGAAACTGTAGGTGCAAGTGTGGGACACTTGTGGTTAAACCCTTCTAAAATGTAATTAGTATGGCATTATGAGAACATAAATCTCTACCTACCAAAGTTTGCTGCCTGCTCTGTTACACATATCTGTCTGCATCTCTACCTCAAACCCCAATTTCTCCAGAATTAAGATGGGCAGGGAAACAAAAATATAGATGGAAGTGAAGCGAAGTTTTATCTATATTTAAAGTTTATTATTACATTTATTAAATATTGGACATTTTTCGGTGAGTTATGCCTAAGAATTATTAGCCTACAATGTAAAATAAATTTCCATGCAAAAAAATATGCTTTTTATGTGGAAATACGGAACGGTGGGGGGGGGGGGTAAATGAACTACTTTTTCATATTTACCAGACTAAAATGTATTACCTGTAATTTTACTTGTAAGTAAAATCATCAAAGTAATACTACTTTTATTCAAGTAGAATATTTAGTACTCTTTTCATCTTTGACACTTCATCTTAAGACACTATTACAACACATTGCTTATAGATTTGCAATTAATGCTCTTTGACATTCAAGATACAGGATAGAGTGCATAACCTAAAACACAAGATGAAAAACATGCCTTTAGCAAACAATTAATCTGTGGATTAACAACATTGGGATTAAACAAATTAAAGCTAATTTAAGGTACAGTATTTCACAAGGAAAAAAAATTACATTTAGGGGACTTATGCAGGTGCATATTTTAATAAAGGTGTTAATCCTAAACTTAACTTGCCTATACATCATCATACAAAAAGATTAATTGAAAAGAATGAACACTTATTAAAAATGGTTGGTCATGTGACAGGAAATACATTCTTGGAAAGCTCCGGTAAATATTTTTCATGGCAAAAGATTGTGGCAAGTTTCACCATAAGAATTCTTCTATTATGTAGTTTTATTAGTGTTTAAAATTTCTTGGAGACATGTTTTTTTAAAGCTTTTTTGTTTTTTGTCGATACATTTTTATTATTATTCAATATGCCTTTAAACTTGCTAGAAAATATAATTTTACTTTTACTCTAACAAGAATCGATTCTCTAGCACAGCCTTTAGCTCTCTCCTCTTCTGAGAGTATATAATTATTGTCTTTGTTGGTCCAGCACTTTCTGTCTTTTTCTCTCCTCTCTCACCTAATCTTGTATATTGTGTCACTTGATTGATAGTTCTTCGTCTGTTGGGTCTACTGACAACACTTTGAGGATGGTAGTGCTCAGCAGAAGATGCAGGGCTTTTGGATGTCTATGCCAGAAGGCATTTACAGTTGAAAAATAATGCCTTAAGTAATGCCTTATCTAGTGACCGGGTCACTACTCCTCCCCAAGAGAACTAGAAGTCGATATCAGATGTCGCCATTAAAAAGGCTAAATAATCATTACCCAGCAAAAATGACTGTTCAATATTAAAGCCCCTTTTTATGATTGTTTAGGAAAAGACTTTTCTCTAGATGGTCAGTAAGAGTCGCCAAGTGGTAATCATAGATTATTGGAAGGCTAACACCTCCTGCTTTCTTAGAACGGATAATAAATCGACTAGCAATCCTAGGTTTCTTATTATTCCATATAAATTAATTAAATAAACTATGAATTGTCTTGAAATAACGATTTGGCAGATATAAAGAACTTTAGGTAGCAAGCATAGTTTGAATGCTGCAATTCTACCCATCCAGGAAAGCTCTATCCTACTAATTTTAATGAGCTCATCCTGGATGATTTTAATTAAGGTCAAGTAGTTGGCTTTATAATGATCCCTACTTGGGTAAGTTAGGACTATACCCAAATATGGGGGACCCTTTTTGACCCAGGTAAAAGGGTATATTTTTGTTAAATGTGCTTGTAAAGAAGGCGATATACCAACATTAAAAATGTTACATTTTGAAGAGTTTATTTTGTAGTAGCTAACGCCACTGAACTGATCTAAGGTCATTATTGATGCGTCCAGGGAAGGAGCCGGCTCAGTTATTGTGAGTATAACGTCATCCACAAACAAACCAAGGGGTTTCATAGCCAATGAAAATAAAATAGGTGATAACTAAAAACCTTGCCGTGTTCCATTGGTAATAGGGAACGGCGAAGAAAGCATATTAGAAATATAAATTTAAGCTGTTGGAAATGTATGCAAAGCCAAAATGGCTGAAAGACTTGCACCTTGAAAACTGAATGCTGTGATCATCTCTTTAAGATAGCCCCAAAGAAGGCAATAAAAAGGCCTTTTCGACTTTAAGAGTAAGAAATATTGATTAAACCTTATTAATCTCGGAGTACTAAAGCAAATTAATCATCCGGCGGGTTCGGTCTGGGGCCTGTCTTCCTTTTACAGAACCCACCTGATCTGTTTGTATTAGTAAACGGGCTTGGTCAAGTAACCGTAATGCTTTAATTTTGGAGTATATTTTGAGGTCCATGAATAATAGTGATATGGTTCTGAAATTTTGCGGTTGAGTCGGCTCGTTGCCTGGTTTAGGGTTTGTTACTATAACAACTTTCAACATTTCACTTGGGAAAGATCCTATTACCAGCTTTGTCAAACCTTTGGATAGGTAGGGGGACAGTGCCCAGGGTGACCAGATGGCAGTTTGAATGGGACTTCCTGGCATACAATGTCACCCTCAGGGTCAACTCTTTCTCAGCAACCTGAGGTATGTCTTGAGCCAGACCCCGCAGTAGGCGAGAATTCAGAATTGGAACATTTTCAGGCTGGGGACATCACACTTTCTGCATTAACCGTAAAAGAGATGCTGCTATCACTGAGGCATTCTATTCAGCAGGATATGAATTCCATGCTGAGCAAATTTAGCAATACATTACTTGGCTTTGGGAAATGGTCTAATCACATGGAAACTAGGATGGGAGAATTCTCAAGATCAGAGATGAGATCAGATTACTGAGATTAACTGGCCCAGATCTAAGGTGGTGGATCTGAGGGATCGCTCCCGAAGGAATAACATGAAAGTGAGGGGAGTCCCAGAAACAGTTGCACGGGGAAATCTGGTTACCTATGTAAGAAATCTGTGTCAATTATTGGTCCCTGCTTTAACTGAGCTGGAGCTTAAGATTGACAGATCCCATAGGATACCCAAACCTGTGTTTCTTCCTGCAGATATTCCTAGAGATGTCTTAGTGCATATGCACTTTCATAATAAAGAAAAAGTTATGTCAATAGCCAGGAAGATGCCAGCATTACGGGAGCAATTCAGGAATGTACAACTGTACACAGATCTGCCTGCCTTCCTTAACGTTTCAGAACCAGAGGAAGATATCCCCAATTACAAAGATTTTGAGAGAAATGTAGATTGTCTACTGAGGGGCTTTCCAACTAAATTTTCAATCTTGTTTAATGGGAAGACACACTCAGTATCATCCGTGGTGGTGGGATTGCAACTTATTCAGGAATGGAATCTGGGCAATAACAGTCCTGCAATTAAATCACCAAAATCCCTGAGAAAAGTGGTCAATGACTGGACCTGAAGTATGACGGAGTGATCATACGGATGTATAGATACTAGCCCATATCAGGTCACGGCTTATACATTTAAAGCCTAATTATTTTCATTTTTTGCCCGTTTCACCTGGTGTCCGCCAGGGGGACTTTCTTTTTAATAAATCTTTTTTTCTGTTTTATGTCAGTTTTGCCAGTCTACGTTGTTTTCTTTGCAACAGCTGCCTTTACACATAAGTAATGTGATATGGCGGTGAAAGGATGAAAGATGGACTTGGAACTTCTTCAACACTTTGGAAGTACCTATACAAGAGATCTATATAGAACAAAACCTTACCGCCACAGTTTTTACACAGGATGACCCATTTTGTTTCTTTAAATGTAAGAAGACTAAGTAGTCCATTTAACAGAGCTTTAATCTGTAAGGAGATTCAACGTCTACAGGGATAAGACATTTTTGTTCAAGAAGCACGTTTTCATATGAAAGCAGTTTGAGAAAGAAAAAGACAGGCTTTTGTGGGGCAAAGTTATTTTTCATAAAAATTCAAATTTTATTAATTATTAAACATTTCTAAAACTAAATAGAGGTCTCCTATGCTAGCCCTAGGCTGACATGGCTTATTTGCTCTAATGGCTTTACAATAGTAGTAAGCATATCAAGTCCTGTTTTAGCAACAAACAAATTTGTTTCCCACCAGACGCGTTTCGCCCTGCAGGGCTTCTTCAGGGGTTTGTTAGAGAAACCTTGAGGGTTAAAATCATAAGCAATATCATCAGTTTCTTATGTTAAAGGAAGTATTATATATATACATTGCTACATTGATATATAATATATCAAACAATACTGTGCTAGATAGGTATGTTATAAAGCTTACTTTTTGGTATTGCTGAGACCTTTTTCGGGTAAGATGTCTGCTGACTACTTTGGAACCCTAATTATAAAATCCAATAGTGCTTTGAACATACTGGAAAATAGAGATGAAAAAGAAAGGAAAAATGATAATAAATATTAAGTGGAAATATGTATTAAAGTAATGATGATTAGTGTATGAATAGTATATAAATGCTCACTTGAGACTGTCCAGTCACAAATGGGAATGGTTATATTCTGAGAGATGTGGTGGATAGTGCAATTTATTGAATCCTGAATAAAACATAATATAATATCAGAGAGTGCCTGATGTGGTTATTATAATGTATTAAAATGTTTGCTAGTACTTACAGAATTGGGAGTACGTAATTTTTACCCAAAAAATTATGGAGAGGTCCAATATGAATTTACATGGGATGCTGATGACTACCGTATAATTAAGCCAATAGTAAAAGATCTGCAAAAGAGAAAATATTGTATGATCTAAAATTACGAGTTTGTACCTGGTATTAAATGGCAAGGCCACAAGATGGCGCCAAAGTAGCATTACCTGGTAAGCAGCTTAAACAAAATGGATGTTCCAATTTTGAACCTGTGCATCAGTTCTAAAGAGTGATAATAAGAAAAAGATCCTATCAATGGTAAAAACATTACGTAAAGGAGATTGGTGTAGGTGAGGACTATGACCTACCCCGATGATAAACATTCGATAGAGGAAGTGTTTTCTTATATTACTACTAGATTGTAAGCTCTTCGGGACAGGGTCCTCTCCTCCTGTATCACTGTCTGTTTGATTCTGTCATTTGCAACCCCTATTTAATGTACAGCGCTGCATAATATTTTGGTGCTATATAAATCCTGTTTAATAATAATAATATATTATGGATGTGAGGGTCATAGTATGCTGGGGGGAAAAAGAGAATTTTTGGTGTTTGTATATGAGCTATAGGGACCATATTTGGACACACAATGGTGGAGCTGAGTTCTAAACCTACCTTAACCTTAAATGATAAGTAGCTGCTAATTGCAGAAAATGGGGTATACGACTGTGATAAGCTATGGTTAGACAGTGTAAAAAGAAAACAAGATAAAATAAGCATTTGGACACCTATTCAAATAATGCTGTATTGAGCAACAAGATACTGATAGAGATCACTTACTTGTGGAGGTATACTGGTGAACCGAGCAGTAGTCCAATGGAGGACAGGACTCGCCGCCGCTCATCCTTAAATGGGATAATTATTGCAAGAGACTGCATGCGTTGAGAATCATGCACGCAAACTATCTCAGTGCTGATTAAGAGAAGGGCAGCTTCCACCCCCCTGGAAGGTTGGCGCCTGCGCTGTAATGGGAGGAAAGGTGACTCCTCCGAACATAAATGCAAAGTATGATTTCCGTCCATGGTCACTGCGCTTGTTCTAATTGGTGCTTGCACAGTGGGTAGGGGAGTATTCCATCTTTCTACTATTGATATGTTATTTGGGAATAAAATATATAAATATAAAAGTGCACAGCAACTATTACGTGTAATTAAACATAAATAATGACTGCTGTTATATTGATGATTAGTGCATTTAGCTTACTAATATTGAATATACATTTAGGTTGTATGATAAATGTGAAATGTTAGTATGTTGGCTAATATGTCTAAGGAAATCATAGTTCTCCATAGCTCGTTTTTAGGGGGCGGGACGCCCACCTGCTGTGATTATTCCACCCGGCACATTTTGAGCAGGCCTGTATGGACACCGGAGAGGTTGCTCTGCTTGCTCAGTTCTCCGCTGATAAAAGCTGTTTGCTGATTAGAGATGGGTGGAGTGAGGAGAGCACAGCACAGCCATAAAGAGATCAGGACACAGGCTGTCCCTCCCATATCTGTGCCAAATCTTTTGGAGAAAAAAAAAAACATTGTGCAAACAACGTCCCTGCCCAGTGAGCGTGTGTAATGACGTCATCAGAGCAGTCTGTGTATATATGCTGCATGTCATATTCCTCAGCCTTACAGCTCTTACAGCATAAACCTTCATATCCCCTAAACTGTATGTCATAATGATTTGAAATTTTCAGGGTGCACAGGGAAGACTTAAAGTTAGCATAATTCACAATTGCACCCCAGCTTTTACAAATTTCATGATATAAGGATCAGAATGACAAAATCTGCAGTATTAAAAGCAAGTGCACCTTTGACTCCCAAATTAAATTAAAAATTTAATTTAAAAATGCAAATTGGGGACCCCCGGGGCCACTTACATTGAAAGGAGCGTTGGATAAGGGCCCCTAAATGTTTACTTATCTCTGACAAATCTATACCTGTCATACTATGTTACCCTTTTCTTTGAACCCCAATTTCCCTAGAATGGTGGGGTGTACAAAGCCGAAAATGTAGATGCAGAAGGGGACACCTTTGGCTACCCCCCCCCCACACTAAAATTTCAATACTATGGCAAATGCACTGCCCTGTTACACAATACTGCCCACTTCTAACACTGGAACCCCAATTTCTCTGGAATGGGGAGGTGTAGGAAACTGAAAATGTGTGGGGAACATTTGTGGATAACGCCCCCTAAAGTTTTATCACAATGGCATCATTAGAACATATTAAAACTCTGCCCATCAAAACAAAATTGGGGTTCAGGTACTGGTAAGGTATATCATGGGTAACAAGGCAGCGTGTTTTGATGGGCAAAGTTTATGTAATGATGCCATGGAGGTGAAAGTTTAGGGGTGTTAGCCACAAGTGTCCCCCACTTGCACCTATGATTCTGTTTATCTGCACCCCTCTGTTCTAGAGAAATTCGGGTTCAAGGTAGGGAAGCAGACAATTTAATGGACAGAGGTTTTTATGTTCTAATGATGTTATGCTAATGAAATTTTAGGAGTTTATACATTTGTTCCCCACTTGCACCTACATTTTCAGCTTCCTGCTCCTCCCCATTCCAGATAAATTGGGGTTCAAAGAACAGAAGCAGAAAGGGCAGTATGGTATTACAAATATAGTTTGGTGAAAGGTAGGTACAATATTTGGGGGGCCCACTCCAATGCTTCTTGCTATGTAAGTGGCCCCGGGGGTCCCTAATTTGCATTTTCAATATTGGGCTCCTCGGTGCCTATGAATTAGCAACCCAAATATTCAATATTCACAAGTTTTTAAACTTGTGATCACAATATTTTGAAATTCGTAAAATAAAAAAATAAATGTTGGTTATTTAGTAGCTATGAGAGTCCTCTGTGTACCCTAAAAATTTTAGGTAATTACAACCAACAATTTAGGAGATCTAAAGGATTGAACACAATGAGTTATTAGGCTGCAGAATCTGACAAGCAGACTTTACACACAGAGCTATCATACTGCGGTGGATAAATTTCACAGGACTTTTTTGAAAGTGATGAGAGGAGGGCACTGACTGTCCTGCCCCCATCTGCGATCATATGCTGGATGCTCTGTGTTACCTAGGTATAGCTCTAGGAGGTGAAAACTGAAGATTGGCTGAATTCACATTGGTAGTAAGGTTGCATTTGCTGCGTTTACCCCTCACTTTCCTCTCGCCAGAAACCACTGCTGCTTGAAAAACTGCTAGGCCTGAAAAGCCCAGCACTTACCCTCTGTTACCAATCCCAGGTGCCTATCAGTTATCACCGGTTACCAATCCCAGGTGCCTATCAGTTATCACCGGTTACCAATCCCAGGTGCCCAGCAGTTATCACCGGTTACCAATCCCATTTTGTGGAATGCCCATAAGGCATATATGAGGGGTATTTTTAATAAAACCTGTGCTATTGAGAAGAAAAGTAGAATGCACCAGCTTACTGATTTATTGGAGTCTATTAGTAAACAGGAGGAGGTTAATAAAAAATCCCTGTCACCCCCGTCCCAGACTGATCCTGACTGCAGGGGCATACTCATTTTTTGAATGGAAGCCATTAAGATTGTTACGCTGAATGTTAAGGGAATTAATGTACCTGAAAAGCGCTCGGCTCTCTTAATTGACTTCCAAAGAATTAAAGCCAAGATCGCCTTTATCCAGGAAACACATTTCTGTATTGATAGGCTCCCTAAACTCTGAAACTATAAATATCCGACAGGCAATCACTGTGGTTCACCTGACTCCCGCTCTAAAAGGGTAAGCATTTTAGTGAGTAGCTCGATGGCATGGGAATTAAAAGAAGCCAAGTATGACAAGGAAGGGCGCTCTCTCTTTGTAAAGGGCACACTTAATTTACTTTGGCCACAGTTTTTGCTCCAAACTTTTCCCAGGCTACCTTTCATTCATCTGTGTTTTCTCCGAGAAGGTCTCCAAATATTTAGGGATAATTTTAATTTCGCACCAGACAGGGAGCTGGGTATTTCCATTGTCCCCAAGAGGACCAGGACCTGGATGCATCAAAAAATGTTTTGGGACCAAAGAGATTTCTCCACCCTACAGTTAGGAACTATACTTTTTTATCCCGCCCACATTATTCGTACTCCCGCACCGACCATTTCTGAGTCCGCCATGCTGACCTCACCCAAGTTATTAGTACCACCACTTTCGCAGACCACGCCCCAGTGCTTATGGACATTTCTTTTACGCACCCCACTCCCCTACACCCTGCTAAAAGAAGAGGCTATTAAAGCGAATGTACTGTCCGAGATCACAGCCTATTTCGCCACTAATGCCATGGGAGAAGTGAGCCCTATGATTTTATGGGAGGCACATAAGGCTGTAATCAGAGATGTCATTATAAATGTCACACTTACCTTATCCTCACTAAAGGACAGGCATCACTCTCCTGCGCATGATTGCAGTTATGATGCTGGGCATGCCTCTGTTTCTAAGCTTTATCAACTCGGTCTAATACGCTGGCCAATCAGGAAGTAGGCTTTTGTTCAGCCCCGGCTATTTAGCTAGCTCACAAACTGTACTTTTTGTTTATGCAACAAGTCTATACTAAGTGGCTCAAGCTCCCTAGTTCTGTGATCTAGTTCATGTACACCTGCTGCTTAATCCAGTGCTTTCTGTGTCCAGCTCCTGTGTTAATGCTTCGTTGTCCAGTTTGTTGGTTCCCAGCCAACTTCCCTGTGCAGTTCCTGTGTTCCTGTCTGCCTTTGGATATCCCTGCATCACCTGTACCTCCTTCTGTTTCCAGTGTTACCTGTGCCCGCAGTGGCGTCTGTGTCATTGCTGTCTGTCTCCTGGATCCCTGGGTTTTGACCCCTGGAGTGTGACAAGACCTCTCTTGCTAGCTGCCTGTCTTGTCCCCAGCTTTCCTTGACTATCCTTCTGCTTAGTGATTTGTTACCGTGCTTTGCCCACCTTGGTGTGCCCAAGGACTGCAACCTGTCGGTAACCAGCGGCACAACTGCTTAGACTCTGCGCTGTGCCTTGGCTCTTCTCAGGGCTCACACCACCTATGTGCAAGCCAAAGCGCCGGCTAGTGGTCCTGTCCGAGCGTGACAGTTTGCATGAACCATGTATACACCCTCCCAGACCTCTGCAGACCCCAACCAATTACTCGCCCAGAGGATGGACATCAAGGAAGCCACTCAAACCCAGGTACTTTGCCAGCTCCATGTGCTCACCACCCACCTGGGTCAGCTTCTGGTCCCCTCTAGTGCACCTGCTGAACCTCCAGTCCTGGTCCAATGTCCTGCAGTACCACTGGCCTCTGCACTGCACCTAGCACCCCCACAATGATTTTCTGGGGATCCCAAGACCTGTGGTGGCTTCATCAATCTCTGCAATATTCAGTTTGAGCTTAAGCCACAAAACTTCCCCACTGACCGGGCTAAAGTGGCGTATGTGATATCTCTGCTTTCTGGAAAAACCTTGACGTGGGTATATCTTCTCTGGGAAAGGAAGGATCAGGTCACCTGTTGCATTGAAGCTTTCATGAGTCTTTTTAGGAGGGTTTTTGATGAACCTGTTCAGGCCTTCTCAGCAGCCAGCGCTCTCCTGTGTCTTTGCCAATAGTCACTTACTAAGTGCCAGTTCGCTGTTAAGTTTCGCACTTTGGCGATGGAGCTCGCCTGGAACAATGAGACCCTCCACGCTATCTTCTGGCAGGGTCTTTCTGACTACATCAAGAATGAGTTGGCTGGTCGAGAGATTCCCACTGCCCTGGATGACCTGATTTCCCTGGTTACCCAGATTGATATACGTTTCCAGGATAAATCTCGCTCCCCCAAGGTCTTCTCTCCAGGACTAGTTCCATCCTTCCAGCAGCCTCTGGAACCCCCAGTCTCCCCTGCTTCTTCATCAGAAGTGCCTATGCAACTGGGTCACTCATCTCTGGAGGAGAGATCCCAGCGCCTATCCCCAGGTCTCTGCATTTACTGTGGATTAAAAGGACATTTTTTTAAATTCTGCCCAGAGAGGCCGGGAAACTTTGGCACCTAGTGTGCTTTGAGGAGGGCATGCTAGGTTACTCTTTTCTCCCCTCCACTCAGATTCCCTTAATACCAATCCAGCTCCACCACAGGACGTCCACACTTGCCCTGAAGGCTTTTGATGACTCTGGAGCAGCAGGCAATTTCATCTCTGCTACCCTTATCCAGGAGTGCGTCTGGCCCATGGAGCCACTAACTTAACCGCTGCATATCTCTGCGGTAGATGGTACCCTTCTTTCCTACGGACCTATCTGCTTCCACACCTTAGCCATGCATATGACGGTGGGAGTGCTAAATCAAGGGATCCTAACCTTCCTTGTTCTTCCCCAGGCCTCATCTGCAGTCATCCTGGGACTCCCTTGGCTTCAACAACACTTTCCAGTGCTAGATTGATCTACTCCAGAGGTATTGGCTTGGGGCCCTTCTTGTCACTCTCTGTGTTTGACCAAGCTCCAACCTCCTAGGCCTCTTGCACTCTCCATATCAGAGTTGGCTCCATACATTACTTACCAGTACAAGGATTTCCAAGATGTCTTCTCCAAATGCCAGGCTGACCAACTTCCTCCCCATCGCTTCTATGACTGCAATAGACGTCATACCTAATTCCACACCTTCCAGGAGTTGGGTATACCCCCTCAGTCTTCCGGAGTCCAAGGCTATGAGTGAATACATCCAGGAGAATCTGCAGAGAGAATTTATTCGTAAATCCTCTTTCCCTGCTGGCGCGGGATTTTTCTTTGTCCAAAAGAAGGCTGAGACCCTTCGTCCTTGTATTGATTACCGTGGTTTAAATGCCATCACCAATAAAAACCGCTACCCACTACCGCCTATACCTGAGCTCTTTGACCGTCTCCGTGGTGCCCAAATCTTCACCAAACTCTATCTCTGAGGTGCCTACAACCTAATTCGGATCAATGAGGGGAACGAATGGAAGACAGCATTCAATACCAGGGATGGGCATTATGAATATCTGGTGATGCCCTTCGGTCTCTGCAATGCCCCGGCTGTCTTCCAACACTTTGTCAACAAAATATTTTGTGACTTGTACATTTGTGTCGTTGTCTATATGGATGACACTTTGATTTTCTCTCCAGACTTACCTACCCACAGACAGCATGTCTGTCTTGTCTTACAGGGACAAGACAGACATGGACGGCAACATTGTTTCCAAGGATGGCCTCTCTATGGATCCCGAGAAGGTTATAGCTAGGGTTTTTCCAACTACTACCGGCAGTTCATCCAAAATTACTCCACACTGGTAGCGCCCGTCACTGCACTGACCCGAAAGGATGCTGACCTTAAAAACTGGCCCTCTGAAGCTATTGAGACTTTTCATTACCTAAAGAAAGCTTTTCTATCTTGCCCAGCCCTGATTAGGCCAGATATTTCCAAGCCTTTTTCAAAAGAAGTGGATGCCTCCTCATTCAGAGTGGGAGCTATTCCTTTCCAGACCCCCACCGGAGCTCGACGTCCATGCGGGTTATTTTCACAGAAATTCTCCTTACCAGAGAAGAATTACTCCATTGAAGACAGGGAGTTGCTGGCCATCAAACTCGCTCTAGAAGCATGGAGCTATCTTTTGGAGGGCTCCCCTCACAAGGTCACTATCTTCACTGATCACAAAAACCTCCAATACCTACAGTCGGCTAGTGGCCTTAACCCTCGGCAGGCTCGTTGGTCTTTGTTCTTTTCCTTTTTTTTTTTTTAATTATCTTTAAACCTGGTTCCGCTAACTCAGGATCTGACGCTCTCTCCCGCTCCTTCGATCCACAGGGTTCTAAAACCACTGCTGAGCCGGAATTTTCTATCCAACCAGCCTTTATCCTTGCCTGGTGCCTCCCCAACTCCTCACCAAAATATTACGTTGGGCACATGACTCCAAACTGTCTGACCACCCGGGCGTTCGCAGAACTTTCACCCTTCTCTCTTGTCTTTACTGGTGGCCCAACCTTCGAGGATGTGACGGACTATGTCAAGGCCTGTGCTGTTTGTGCCCAAACCAAGTCGTCTACTTGTGCCCCAGCAGAACCACTTTTTCCTCTGCCCATTCCTAAGGAGCCTTGGTGTCACCTGTCCATGGATTTTATTACGGATCTCCCACCCTCTGATGGCTGTATGGTCATTTGGGTGGTTGTGGATTGCTTTTTCAAAATGGCCCATTTTGTACCCCTATCAGCGTTATCATTGGCAGCGGCTTTGGTGCCAGTCTTTTTTTCGTGGGCCCTTAACTCTCTGACCTCTGGGAGCAGGTTTTCTCATTTCTCTACTGGCACACATTTTAATAATCCATAAAGAAGGAAAAGATCTGGCCTCATAAGCGAGCTACAGACCTATCTCCCCGTTAAATCAGAGTTGGAAATTATTCACTAACATACTCGCCATGAGTTTGCAATCGGTCATTACCAAAATAATTATTCCTGACCAGGTGGGGTTCGTTCCAACCCGAGAGGCTAGAGACAACACCATGAGGATTCTCAATTGGATTTTCCTGGCCCAGAATTCCAAGACACAAAAAGCCTTTGACAGAGTGGTTTGGCAGTTTGTCACAGACCTTGGCGTATATTGGGGGATAAAATGATGGAGTAGATTCAGGCAATATACAGTAACCCATCGGCTTCGGACCAAGACCAATGGCTTCTTATCGAATGTTTTTTCAATCACGAATGGGACAAGACATGGGTGCCCCCTCCCGCCCCTGATATTTAATTTGACCCTGAAACCTTTGCTTTGCTGGATTAGAGCGTCGGGGGATGTCACTGGCTTGATCGCAGGCAGTGAGCACAAGGTGGTTGCTTTTGCAGACAACCTTATCTTTTTTGTTTCCAAGGCAGTGACCTCTCTGCCGAACCTGATAAGAGAACTACAAGAATATGGGAATTTATCCAAGTAAACTAATCTAAATGTGCGGCTCTAGATATTTCTTTATTCCCGAGTATTAGGCACCAATTAGCGTAGAATTTAATGTTTAAATGGGAAGATAACTCTCAAGTATTTAGGAGTGCAGATTCCATTTAATTTGCAAAAGATCTTCAAACTTAATTTTGTCCTGCTTCTACAGACAATTACCAGAGATTTAGAACAATGGGTCACCAAATCCTTTTCATGGTTTGGCAGGATTCAGGTAGGTAAAATGAATCTCCTACCTAGGATGATGTATCTGTTTCAGATACATCTGTTTGTAATACTATCTCACAGGGTTTTTTTAAGCAGCTTCATGCGAAAATGTTAACATTTTTGGGGTGAAATAAAAGCCCCAGGTTGAACAGGAATCTGCTGTTTGCTCATAAGAAAGTAGGCGGACTTGGGGTCCCGAATATGTTCCTATACTAAGCAGCAACCCACCAAGTACGAGTGGTCATTTGGTGTGCAGGTGGCGATTCTAAATTATGGGTGCAGGGCGAGCAGATATTCAACGGGATTCAAGACATTACCTTGGGTGTCACTGCCGAGCTGATACCTGGATAAAGCCCACCCTACTTTGATAGCTACCATTAAGGTGTGCAGGAAATTTTTTAAGTCTTGTGACATTTCGCCCCATCCCAATCCTATTACCTCAGTGTTAGATAACCCGAGATTTGAACCAGGATTAGGGGGAAGTGGTTTTGATAAGCTCAGGGAAAAGGACTTGACGAGAGTTGAACATTTCATGCCTGGGGGCTCTAGGTGTACGTTTAGTGATTTGCAAAACCCCTCCCTAGACTGTGGTCTGGATTTCTGGAAGGCGGCACAATTGTCCCATTTTCTCAAAACTTTTCTGGCGGAAGGGAACTACTGAAGGCAGTTAACAATTTTTGAAAAGTTGTGCACAGCCGACCTGGGTTCCAGACATCCAGGTCTTGTATTCTCTGTTGAATACACTGCCAGAAGATTTTACACCCTTAAATTTTCGGATCTGGGAGTGAGAGTTGGAGACCAACCTGTCCCAGGCCCAGAAGGAGCAAATATTGCGCTTTTGCCACAAAAGTTTTATGCACAGCAGAGCCTAAGAAACGGGATAAAAAATCCTTACTCGATGGTACAAGACGCCAGAAAGACTACATACAATTTTTCCTTCTGTTTCTGATATGTGCTGGAGGTGTGGTACTGAGAGGGGTTCAATGCTACATGTGAGGCCAATACCTAATGACCTTGGGTTTTCCTTACATCATCTCACAGAAAGTATATAATAAATCGGTAGTTAAACATCTATTAAGTGCGGTCAAGGCCTGTATCCTGAGTCTGTGGAAACACGTGTCGGCCCCTTCTGTAGGGATGTGGCTCCACAGAGTTAACGAAGTTAGATTAATGGAGGATTTGACTGCGAGCACCTACAAAGGGGAGAAGACATTTTTAGAAACCTGGGCACCTTGGATTATGTTTCAAGAATCTCCAGTTTATAAAGATCTGTTGGGCAACTAGAGGGGGATGGTTGATTCTGTGATTTAATTAGTTTCGGGGTAGTATGCAAAAAAGTGCATATGAATGGCAGTTTTCATAAAAGTCTAGAGAGCTCAATGGAGCTACTGATTCTGAATTTTCCTTTTGTGTTATTTTCTAAGAATGAAACTGGAGGTTCAGAAATGGGTCTCACACTGTATGTTTTGATTCTTCCAATTATGAGTAAAATATTGGTGTATATTTGTCTCTTTGTCTATCTATGCAATTGGTCCACTAAGGTTATTGTTTAATGTGCCCAGATTTGAAGATGTTTCTCCCTTCCCAATTGTTTTTTCTGTTTTGATTTTATTCCTTTTTTTGTCTCTTTCCTTTTTTTATTCCATAAAATTTGAAAATTCCAATAAAAATATAATGTTTAAAAAAAAACCCTGTCACCACAAGTATCGACAGCTTTGATGAAAGACTACAACACTGTTATTATTTAAATACGATTCTTATATTAAAAAATTGAAGGCTAATCAGTATTCACTAAGGAATAAACCTGGGGCACTATTGGCTAGGAAAATTATAATACGAAGATCCAAATGTAATATTTTTTCTATAATAAACCCTATCGGCAAACAAAGTATGTATAGTCCACATGGTATAGCGGAAAGTTTTTGTAATTATTTTAAAGGCTTGTATAATTAGTTCGATGATAGAATCTTCCAACCAAATGATATTTCTATAGCTAACTTCAATTTCTTTACAGAAAGTTACAGAAAGGCAATTGCAATTTTTGACTGAATCTTTTTCAGTATTTGAAATTGATAAAGTGATAAAGTTGCTTCCAAATCACAAATCTCCGGGAAGTGATGGTTTTCCTAACGAGTATTTTAAAAAACTTACTCCCATGCTATCGTCCCATCTGGTTGATGTATTCAATAAAGCAGCGGTTTTAGGGATTTTCCCGAAGGAAATGCTTCAGGCTATAATTGTTACATTGCCTAAGAAGGGAATGACCCTAATCTCCCTAGTCAGTACAGGCCAATTTCGCTACTTAACTCAGACATAAAGCTTTATGCAAAGGCTTTAGCAATGAGGTTAGCTTTGGTAGTTCTGGATATTGTCAACCCAGATCAAGTGGGTTTTGTGAAAGACAGACAAGCCCCACATGGTACTAGAAGACTGATAAATATTATTCGATATGCTGAGCTCCACAAGCGTCCTTCTCTGTTGTTCTCTTTAGACGCAGAGAAGGCGTTTGATAGGGTACACTGGGGATACCTTTCAGCAGTACTGAATTTTGAAGTTTGGAGTGACTGGGTGGTTTAAATCGGCCATTTTGTCTTTATATTCTTATGTCCCCCCCCCCCAGTGCAAGACTTATCACTTCAGGAGCCTTATCTTCATGTTTTGATATCACCAATGTGGCACGCCAAGGGTGTCCGCTATCACCTAATATTTTTACTTTGATGTTGGAGCCCCTTGCAGAGAGGATATGTTCAGATGTTGAAGTACGGGGTTTGTTTATATTTGGTAGGGAGCATAAGATAAGCCTATTTGCTGATGACATTTTGCTGGTTCTTGCGGACCCCTCTTCCTCTTTGTGAGCGGTTCTGGCTATTATCAAACAATATTGTAAAGCCTCATATTATAAACTGAATATCCCAAAATCCCATATTTTACCAGTGAATATACCAAATGATATTTTAGTTAAACTGCAGATTGAGTTTTCCTTACTATGGGAATCTGAATTCATTTCCTTTTTGGGAATAGCATTGACAGCCAAATCTAACAACCTACACAAATATAATTACAGAAGATTTTTGTTATTCTTACCCTCGAAAATTTCCTACCTTAAGAAACAGGAATTTTCTATAGCTGGTAGGATAGCGGCATTCAAGATGTTCTTGCTGCCTCAATTTTTATATTTATTTAGATCAGTAATAAACCCTGTTCATACAAAAATGTTTTTGTGGAAGCTCAAAGTTATCTTTCTATGTATGTGTGGAATAACAAAAAACCGAGATGTAGCCATTTGATATCAACATAAATTCAGGAAGATGGAAGGGATAGGTCTTCCCAATATTTTGCATTATTATGCTGCTTCTCTTTTGACAAGTCGTGCACTGCTGGAACAACGACACAAATAAGATTTGGGTGGAAATGGAGCTTTCGTTTAGTAACTGCACAAATTTTCAGTGGCTTCTGCTAGCTATAAAAATGGGGTATCAGATGCAGTGTAGTGAGTATCCATCCATTCAAGCAAGACTGCTGATTTGTAGTAAATATTTACTATATGCCCTGAATTTGCATACGATTAGGTTTCTAACCCCAGATTTGTGGATTTTAGAAGTATTTATACCGCATCTTAATCTTTCCATGTGGTTTGACTTAGGTATTACAAAGATTAAAGATCTGTATTATTTTCGGCGGATTAAATCCTTTCAATCTTTACAAAAGATTTATAGCCTTCCTTCTAATGAATTCTTCACATATATGAGAATTAGACATTGTCTATTAAAAACAGATTTGCATGCTAGACTTCCCATGGATTGTTCCATACATATATATATTACCAACCCACTTATGGGGAAAAGGGGGATCTCTAAGTTTTATTTTTTATTCAGCTCAAATTTAGTGTTCCAGAAAAGTTTACCGATGCCAAAGTGGGAAAATGCTCAATTTGAGAACTCAAAGTAGTGATTGGGTAGACGCCCTAAATGTGACTTACATTAAATGTGACACAAGATGTGCAGACCACTGGGATTTGTACCAATGGGTGTTTAACCAATGATATTTGACTCCAGTGCGGTTAGCACATTTTTCAAGTTCGGGTTCCAGTCTGTGTTAGAGGGAATGTGGAGAACTTGGTACACTATTCCATATACTGTGCCAGTGTAAGTCGGTTTGTTCCTTTTGGAACCAGGTATTCATTTTGTTAGCCAAGCTTATTGGTAGACCTGTTACTGTGAACCTTGAAATGGCTATTTTACATCTACATATGGATACAATTCCCTTGAAGGCTAGAGCAGTAGTTATTCACATTTTTCTGAGCACTAAACTTTCAATTGTGTGCAAATGGAAGAGTCTGAAAGTACCTAATATTTCAGAGGTGATAAAAGACCTTAATACTCAGTGTTCCCTGTAAAAAAAATTGGATTAGCAGAAAATGGATTTTGGACATTTTTTAAAGAGTGAGAGCTATGGTCAAATAGTAATAAATGTGCTATTAGTATTCATACTTGATATGTGATGTTGAAATTTTAATTGGTAGTTTGTTCCTGCAGCTGTACTTATTGTTTTTTGTCTTCTGTAGACTGCCATATGGTTGTTATTTGTACTTGTTTTCTCTATTTCCTTGAGCTTTTTCTTTTCTTCTTCCTTTTCTATTCTTGTCTATTTCCTGTTTATTTTTCTTGTTTATGATTAGTCTGTTACTATTAGTCTGTACTTGTATACTTGGATGTTTGTAATTCCTTTCTATTCTGTATTTGTATAAGAAAAAAACCTTTAATGAAGAAATATTGTTTTTTTAAAAAAAACTGTAATTCCCACCAAATGTATGGGGGATTTGGGTCTACCAAACAACTTTCATTAATATTCGGCTACCATTTTATCTCAAATTCCCTATTGGTGGAAACCTAATGTTAACAAAATATGGTCATTGGTGGAATTGAGGCTTCTCCCATACCAGATTTTGAAAACATTATTGATAGCAGTTACATTAGGACTTAATGCCCCTCATAATTCCTACCCAACTATACAAGCTGTCTTCGCAGTTTGAAAATTGATTAATCTTTACTCTTCTTTCAAAAGTTTTAATATATTTTTCTACCCGGATTTACAAACTTTGGAATTATTTATACCAAATCTAAAGGTCAATAAATGGTATTAAAAAGATTAAAGATCTTTTATTTTTAGGTTCATTTAAAACGTTTTCTTCATTACAGAAAATATAAAATCTGCCAGCTTCAGAATTATTTACTTACCTGCGTTGACGTCACTTGTTTTATAGTAGACAAATTGAAACCTCTAAAAAAATAGACCACTCTATTTGCACATTGTTAAATCAATCAACATCCCAATCAGGTAGTATTTCTAAACTTTATAATTTACTACAAAACCTAAAGGTTTTTACACCGAATTTCCAAATGAACAAATGGTCCCGAGGCTTAGTGATGCATATATCCCATAGTGAGTGGCACACCGCCATTGTCTACGCATATAAACCCACTAGATGTGCTAACCATTGGGAGCTATTCCAAAAAATACTTAATCAGTGGTAACTCACTCTTCTTAAATTAGCAAAATTTCATGACTCAGTATCTTCTTAATGTCTTTCTGGTATCAACTTTTCAACAATATATATATTATTACACATATCTACATACTCCCCAAATTGGTTCCTATTACTAATAGATATTTGGTGATTGAATTTTTGGGGATACTTATTGCCAAACTACATATTACCAAAAACTGTTAATGTAATCACCCCCTAATCATAAGGAAATTATCTACTATCACAATTTACACTGTGCGTATAAATGTATAATTGCTTTTAACAATAATATGTGCAAAAACTTTTTAAAAGCCAGAAACTTTAGGCTAAGACAACCTTTATGTTCGATCTGTGTTTAAATTTGTATGAAATTTTTTATTATTATACGTTGTATATTGGCTGGCATGAATTTTCCTCTTCCTTCCCCTTCCCTTCCTATTTTATTATTTTTTTCTTCTTTGTTATTCTATATTGTAAATTATGTTCTTTTTTATGATTGGTCCTTAATAAATAAATATTGAAAAAAAATATAATAACACTTAGCAAAAATTTCATAATCCTATCAAATGAATTTTTTTTATGAGCCTGTAATCCAGAAAACAAAGATGTATAAATGATAGCTCAGATGAGCTTCATACTAGTGACAACTCACAATGACCCAAATCATACAGCAGTGAAGTACATTAACATGACTGTTTCCAGTGAAATAGGACATTTTTACATAATGTATGTTTTTAGAACAATTTACATTTAATTGGTGTTAGGGTCAGTACATTTTTTGCCAACTCTGACTTCGATTCCAGATACCGCAAAATTGCCCCAACTCTGGCTCCACAGGCCCTGTATATATCACAGACATGGTAAATAGTGTTTTTACAGAGTCTTTACTCAGTGAGCGCAGTATCTGATATAGTCAAATTTGAACCTGAAGCCTACCACAAAAACAGGAAGAACATACAAACTTTATGCATTAGAACAATTTTAGATGTTTTAAAACCCTTTTGGGCTTCAATTTTAATTTCTGAAAAAAATCTTAATTTACAAATATAATATTTAGTACAGGGTGCACACATGACAATGGTTTCACAGACCCGTAAACGCTTTCTATTTCGATTTCTATAGAGAGAACAAAGCAGTAACTGTTTTCTTTCATCATCTTCTTCTTTCATGGAGTTCCTTAAAACTCCATCTATAAAGAAAGGTTGAGAGTCTCTGTCTTAAATTAGCTGCAACACTATATTTGGATTAGCAGAAAGTACTGGGACTTTAAAGGCAATCCGTTTAACACTAAATACCAATAAACATTATTCTTCAATTTTCTCAAATCTCAAAATGTACAAAATATTTAAAGCATTAAAATACATTACAACACTCATTAAATACAATAATTTCAATGCTGTATCCTTAACAAGTTTCGTGTAACCCACCCACTTCCTCAGGAGGAAAACTCTGAGCTAAAAACATATTTACAAAAAAAAAGGCATATACACAATGTATCAAAAAATACAATAACTAAGTAGGTCACAGTTACTCCCAAAATCAATCTCATATAGTCACAGTCCCCTCACCAAATTGGCCACAGAGGTCCGCAGAAACCAGTGAGGCATGTATCTCACTGATCAGACAAGCCAAGTATTTCCAAAGGTTACCTATCCTAAACAAATTGACACAATAATGTTTACCAGGTTGATATAAATTACAAAGGTTCCAATCCTCATAATGTTGGATAATCCAACAGCATAGTATGTCTCCCATTTATACATTAAAATAACTATATCTCACTCCTCATATGTTTAAATTCCTTATAAAATTGTATATGTTTAAATATATATATACACACACACACAAAAAAAACACGTCTTAAATATTAATACCAGTGAAATATAAATCACCACGTAAAGTCCTCCAAAAAAGGAAAAAAGTTCCCAGTAGTGATAATTTATTTATAAACCTGAAAGTTACTCCAAATTAACATGCACTATTTCATCCCACAGAGATACCTGCCTCACTGCTTTTCTGCCGTATCCACTTTTCTTTATATTTGGGCTTTTGATTATATAGAGGAACTCAGTTTTATATTTATTGCTATTTAACTATACCTCAATCAGCACAGTAAAAAATAAAAAATATGAAAAGGATCATGCATACAAGCATATTTCCTAAAAATAATAATGGTGAGAGTGTCCATAATTAGACCATTATAGAGATGCCTCTCTCTCTGCTGTACTCCTTGTTTTTGAGTTTCTTATTTAATATAGCTAGTTCCCTTTGGTGGCTTTGTAATGGCCATTGTAAAAGATTATAGAGCAATGTTTTTTTTTATCATTGCATCAGGAAAGCATGATAGTATGATGTTATTTTGGTTTGTGATTTGTAAAGTTTAAAACTGTACATTTTAAAAATTCAGATTCCAGATTCCATCATCTCTCGTGGAGTGCAAGTACTTCCACGAGACACTGCATCACTCAGTACCACTCCTTCTGAATCACCACGTGCTCAGGCTACGTCAAGACTTTCCACTGCATCCTGCCCAACACCAAAAGTAAGTAGCCCCCAATTCATACTAATTTCTTCAAATTTTTGTTTATTTTAATGCAAGTGCGTGCTATTTATTTATAAGTTACATGATTTATAAATGTGTATGTCTTGTATAAATGTGTAAGTTTTGCATACTGCAAAAAGGGGGTTAAAAACCAAATCAAGTTATTCCTTGCTGTATTACTTCCTAATGACACAAAATGAAATAAGAGAAAATCTCTCCTAAATAATCAAATTTTCAACCTAGATTTACCTTGGAACAGTTGTGTCCTGCGTTTGCTCCAACAACCTCGCTTTTTTCTCTTGGTGCCAATTCAGAAGGACAAATAAAGGGTAAAGGGGGAAAATCATATCTGTAGGGATGCAGCAGTAAAAATATTTACTGAGGGTCTAACTTTATTTTGTTAAAAAACTAAAAGAACAAAAACGTCTTGTCTCTACATACACCGTAATCGGTTATATAAATGATTCTCAACTGCAGATGATTACTTAAAGTCCTGTTAGTCTTGTAATAAAGTGCTCACTGTTCAGACCTAATTATAGGTTATAGTATATATAGATGAGGTATACAGTCAGCCAACCCAAATTTTAGATCTTAGCTAAGCTGCTAGCTCCACTAGAGTTCCTGTTTGTAATTCAAAACACCATTTCAGTGAATATACGTGTTCATTAGGGATAGTGGAACCCCTTCTGTGCTGTGCTGTGCTATGCTGTGCTGTGCAGAACTAGAAATTCAAGCATTGAGATAATGAAAGTCAAAATAGCCTGTTAGGTGATTTAAAGTGAATGTTTGACGATTCATAATTCATCAATACCATATCCCATATTTCTATTTCCCTAGACTCAATTACACTCTCCAGCATCTATCAATTGCTGCAAGGTTTCCTTTTGGTTAACTGCATCCTTACAATTTAGTTTTGAGGAAAATGTTTACAGAACATATAGGCAAAAAAAATGTCAATGCTTATGTCCTTAAAACACTTTGAATACTAAATATGCTTGGATGGGCAGGGTATGACCCAGCTGTCTTGGTCCTTTTTGGAACCATGGACAGGGTATATGGAAGATAGTGGATCCTAAAAATCATCTTATCCTGCTGTATAAGGAAGGGGTTTGGGTTCTTAGAGCAGTGGGCTAACTTTTAATTGGGGTACAACCTATGTCAAAGATGGTTTGCACCTAAATGGAAGGGGGTCTGTTGTGCTTGGGGAAAGATTTAGGGGAATAGTGGAGGATGGTAATTGTACTGAAAAACAAAAGAATTTGGTAAACACCATTGCTGATTCAGCAATGGTTTAAAGAGTATGTTAACCAATGCTAAAAGTCTGGCAAACCAAATAGGGGAGTTAGAGTTTATCACTTAGTTAGTATTGCTGAATCCTTGCTATTTTCTTCACATGACTGGGCTGTTAACATTCCTGGCTATACTCTCTTTCCGAAAGATGGAGTAAAAGGAAAAGGTGGTGGTGTTTGCATGTGATGTGAAAGAAGAAATTGTTGATAGAGCATGTGATGAGGTTGAGACATTATGGGTGAAGTTGCATATGAGGATGCATAATATACACAAATAATTATTGGAGTCTGCTATAGGGCACCCAGTGCTAAAGAAGGAATAGTGAATCAACTACTTGCACTGATAGAAATGGCTGCACAGTCTGGGACAGAGGTAGTGATGTGTGCTTTTAACTACCCTAATATTTACTGGGGTAATGGCACTAGAGGAACAGCAAAAGGGTGGAAATTTATGAATATACATAATACGATTTTATTTATTGTTGATGTAAAAAAGTTGTAAACTAAAAAGTTGTAAAATAAAAACTGGAAGATAGAGACATTTAATAAACAGACACGTAGAAAGTGGAATAGCAGTTGATATAATGTACTTGGACTTTGCTAAAGCATTTGACACAGTGCCCCACAGATGGTTAATATGCAAGTTAGGGTCTATAGGTTTAGAAAATCCATTCTGAAAATGGATAGATAACTGCCTTAAAGACCGCATCCAGAGAGTAGTGATTAATGATTCGAACTCCCAAAATTCTAAGGTTATTACTGGAGTTCCCCAGGGTTCAGTGTTGGGACCTGTACTGTTTACCATCTTTATTAATGATACAGAGTTTGGGATTAAAAGTGCCAGTGTAATGGAGGTTAATACAGGATGTTTATAATCTACAAGCAGTCCTGGGTGCACTGTTTGATTTAGCAGCCAAGTGGCAAATGAAATTTAATATTGATAAATGTAAAGATATGCACTTGGGGGCTACCAACATGTATGCTTCATACTGTCTGGAAGGAATACATTTAGGGAAGTCAAAATTAGAAAATGATTAGGGGGTTTTGGTAGATATACCTAATAATAGCATGCAATGTCAAGCTGCAATTTCAGTTTTGGGCACCAGTTCAAAAAAACATTTTGTGGAATTTGAGAGTGCAGAAAAGGTAACTAAACTTTTTAGCTAGAGTTTAGCTATGAGGAGCGATTAGCTGAACTGAATCTATTCTTTCTTGAGAAGAGGTGTTTAAGTGGATATATTCACCTTATATAAATATATAAATGGTCCATATAGAGAACTCTTTTCCTGATTATTCACTTTAAGGTCATTATAAAGGACAAGGGGGCACTCTGTGTCTGGAGCAAAAAAATTTAATCTCCAGAAAAGGAAGTGATTCTTCACAGTAAAGTCCATGAAAAAGTAAAATAGGTCCCCTCAGGAAGTAGTTTCAGTCTCCGTTTTGAAAATAAATATTCTATTTTATTCTGTAGTAATGGGCAAATCTAACAAACACTACAAATTTGGGGGTTAGTTTATACAGGTTTCAAAAGACATGCCAAACAGGAAACTGATATCTGAACTCTAGTTGTTGTAAACAGTTTTACACCTTATCACCTGATCTTTAGCAGATAATAAAATTAGAAAAACACACCCTAAATAAACAACATCACTTGGCATATTACATTTTTAATTTACAAAGAAAGCCAAATTGCAGAAGCAGTGTGTGAAAAATGAGGTACCCTCCACCACTTCTATATGAATTCATAGGGTAGGTAATAACCAAGTGCTACTAATCTAATGCAATTGATTACTTAACCATCAGCAAGTGTGACCATCTCTATAAAGGCAGATGTTTTGTCAGTTTGCTGGTCTGGAGTGTTTAGGTTTGTGTTAACACAATGAAAAGGAGAAAGGTATCAGCAAGGATCTTGGAGAAGCAAATGTTGCTGCCCTGTATCTTGGAATGGTTCTAAGATCAGCCATGTAACCTGGACATCTTTCAGTCAAAATGGCTTAAAAGAGACAAATCAAGGTTTTGTAATATCATACTCAGTCTATACCTCAATGTGATTAAAATATTGTGCTGGAACTAAGAGAGGTGTGCATAAACACTCCTAAATTTCTTTAAACAATATTGTAAAGAAGAGTGGTCCAAAATTACTCTACAACAATGCAAGCGACTGATAAGCTCATACATAAAGTGATTACTTCAAGTTATTGCTTCTAAAGTTGGCACTACGCACTACTGAAACATGGCATGTACTGTTTTGGCTTATGTTAAAAAAAAATGTGAATTCTGTTGTGTGTTATTTTACACCCAAAGGTGGATAGTTATAAATATTTCAAGGACCAGGTGATTTTTTAATTAACTTTTCCAGACATATAAAACCTTAAATTCAATTGAAAGGAGTGTATTTTCTTTTTCTCATGACTGTGCATTCAACTAAAGATTGCAGACAGGTGGGTAAGATTGATTAGAATACAATGTCCCTTCTGCAATAAAGAGTTTCCTAGTCAAAATGTTTTGTTTTCAGGTTCCGTTTTGCTTTAAAGAGCTTTCGGAAACCACTAACTTCTAAATTGCAGTTGTAAAATCTAGGAATTATCAGCTACTGCATTTTGACAGTTTCAGATGTGTTACTATGAGTGTAGGAATTGTTTGGTTAGTTTAATTCTAAATTGACAGAATATTCATGTTAACATGTCCATGTAATATAAAAAAAAAGTCTGTTTATTGGGCATTTGAAAGTTGAATACCAAATATATCCTAGCTATAGTCTGCTGTAGCTTATAGTATACTCAGAAAAATCCTAGGAGCTGTCCTAGCATGTGCTACCAGAATTGATCAGTATTTTCCCATCAATCCGTGTTAAGTCTGTTTTATAGATGCCCTCTGGAAATCCATGATCTAATTTGTTTATTTGCTTTTAAAACATGTTTTACATATAAAATAGATAGTATGTGACTATAGAAGCTATTGTCCTGTAGCAATTTATTGTGAGCAGTTTCAAGTATTGAATGTAATGCAATTAAACATTTACATACCAAGTCCAAAATGGGACTCATGTTTACCTTAAATGGTGCTAAAAGAAATGAAGTCCACATGGACTCTTATAAACTCTCATACCACTTTTGAATAAATTTATGAAATAAAGGCTTTTAAAAGCTTTTTTAGGCTTGCTTTGAAATGCTTGTATATACATAAAAAAGCTTTTAAAAGCCATGTAACAAGGTGGAAGTATTTGTGGGGCCCCCAAGTGTCAGGATGGGTAAAAGAGTGACACAAAACACTCAGGCACTGCTTAATTAAAACTTAGTACTTCTCTTTATTGGATGTGTACAATGGTCCAAAACAGCAACAGCTGTTTACCCCATCAGCAATATCACATGACTGTTTACCCCAGGGAGTGCCCATTTCCATATTATCTAACTGTCTAACTGGGAAGAGTCAGACAGGTTGATGCTGGCATTTCTTTACATGTGTCCATAAAATCTCAGTGTCAGCACTCAATTCTATGATATCTGGAGTTACCAATAATACACCGATCCTAACCAATCAAATCATTACATGACCATTGCTCATTTTGACCAAACCTCCTTGTTGCATTTTAATGTAAAAAAGCTTGCAATTGTTGATGAGATTATATTTTGCTTTCTTTCTCATGACCCATTAGGGCATAACAGCCATAACTTTCTTGTTATCAGGTTGCTCCCATCCGAACCTAGTCTAGAAAGGAGAACACAAGATATCCACAAGGGCACAGACCAGACAGTTTACACAAATCCACCTATACATTCACAATATGTGTATTCAGTATTACATGTTTTTGTATTTGAGTTGCTAAAAAGATTAACTCTTAGATGGCTCTCCAGTGAAATAATCAGAAAGCCCTTACTGCAGTGACTTGTGGGGGGCTTGGCATGGTAATGGCAGTAAGCAGCACAGAGAGAAAGCTCCTGCACCCGCCCAGGGAAAACTCTTCTAAATCATCACTTAGGTGCCAAACTTTATCGGCTTTCATTGGGTCTAAATCCCTGACTTCACAAAAGGGTGGGCGGGTCCAGCCGAGACCAGTCCACAAAGCTGCGGCCTCAATTTGTGGGGTCCCCCAAAGCCGTTGGACTCAAGGAACAGGAATCCGGGCAGCAATCCTGGCCTACACCTTCAGCAGCATCCCAGGTACTGCACCACCCTTACAGCCTCCCTACACAGAAGCCACCTAGCTCTCTCATCCCCATCCCACTTTCTCTAGGGGAATCCTCCAGCTCCAGTGCCATTTCTCTCTCAGGAGAGGATGCCTGGAATTGGAAGGCTCCTCTTCAGGCCTTGCCTACTAAACAGGACCTGGAACATAGAATCAGCCACCTGGAGGCAAGTTGCAAGAGTTCCATGCGATGCAGCGCTCCCTGCAACAGGTGACCAACACTACCGCCACTTTGCAACAAACCTGTACATAACTTTCTACACTGGTTTCCTTGCACAAGCACATACTAAACTGCCACAAAGAACAGATTAACTACCTTTTCCTAGATTAACTACCCTGTTTCCCCGATTATAAGGCACTGTCTTATATTTTTTGAAATGCCAAAATATGCCCTAGGTCTTATTTTCAGGGGATGTCTTATTTTTCCATGAAGAAGACTACAGTACACATTTATTGTTGAAAGTCACTCATGATCACTCATGTTCCGTTGATTGTCCCCTTCTGATCACTCATGTGCCGTTCATATTCCCCTTCTGATCACTCTATGCCATTGATTGTCCCCTTCTGATCACTCTATGCCATTGACTGTCCCCTTCTGATCACTCTATGTAATGCTTGTCCCCTTCTGATCACTCTATGCCATTGATTGTCCCCTTCTGATCACTCTATGCCATTGACTGTCCCCTTCTGATCACTCTATGCCATTGATTTTCCCTTTCTAATAATCCTATCCAATGCTTATCCCCTTCTGATCACTCTATGCCATTGATTGTCCCCTTCTGATCACTATATGCAATCATTGTCCCCTTCTGATCACTCTGCGCAATGACTGTCTCCTTCTGATCACTCTATGCCATTGATTGTCCCCTTCTGTTCACTTACCGGTAATTAAGTGTAGGGATCTCCGTTAGGGCAGGGATCTCTGTTAGGGCAGGGATCAGCAGCTTGCTTCCTGGTGCAGAATGCCGGCTGTTACTTTCAGTTTCACTCTGCACTGCCAGGAGCAGACACGTGCTGCAGCCAGCATCAAGGGGACACACACAGGATCGGATCTCAGAGCATGTCTTATTCACGGGTGAGTGTCTTATTTTGTTTATTTTTTCAAAAATGGGGGGTGGCTTATTTATTGGGGATGTCTTAAAATCGGGGAAACACGGTACCTTTTCCATTCGTATTTGGGGATTACCTGAAACAGTGCACACTGATCTAAGATGTACACCAGCCACGAGATTTCATCTGTCGAATTCACTTCTATTGTACATCTATCAAATACGCTGTAGCGCAACTTCAACTGCTGCCTGACCTATCTAAGCATTCATTGGATCTAAGCCGGGCTCTCAAACCACTGCTTTCTATATTAGGAGAGCGAAATGGGTCCTCCTAGAAAAGTCTCTTTCTCTAGTTGGTCTTAGGTCTCTCCCGTGGATAGATTGACTCTTTAGCACAACTAACCCTTTACCTGGCCAGATAACTGATCTTTTGCATCTCTGGGCTAACCCTATTCAAGGGGGCAGGCTTTCCACACGCCCTTGTCCCATGACACCCTTTGTGATAACCCGGCGTTTTTCCCTGCAGTGAATAAAAAAAGTTTTTTAATCTGGAAGACTGTTAGCTTGGGGTGTCCTTCATCATAGTTGAGTCCCTCCTCTGTCTTTCCTTCATTCTCAGTCTAAAAGCAGGGTGTTCTTTTGGTTTGCACATACTCATATAGATATCTTCATTCTGGGACTTACCTGCGTTACATAGAGGTCTGACAGGTTTCGAGGCATTGTTGAGGTCGCCTGATCATCCTACTCATGTTATTTCTCCAATATACAGATTACTCATTCAGGATACAGCTACAGGTACCCCTATATACACACGATATTGGGAATCTGATTTGGGTATACCAGTGACAGCTGAAGAATAGGAGAAATCCTTTACTCTTACACATAAACTTACCCTTACCTGTAGAGCACAGTTCTTTTTACAAGAACTTGTCCAGGTGGTACCTATGCCCTGCAGATCACTAACACATCTCCCCAACAATCTCTGATAGATGTTGGCGTTGCCTTTCCCGAAAAGGCACCATGATGCATGTGTGGTGGGAATGCCCAGCTTTTTGTCATTTCTGGGAAACAATTATTCAGCTGTATAATACTTACATAATACTTACTGTATAATACCTACAAGTACAGGCTCTAATATCAACAATAGCCCCAAGGTGACTCTCCTGGTCTCAGGTTCGATCAAATCTACCAAATGAAGTGTACTTTGTCACTTCCTCACTGCTGCCAGGGTACTTATTCCTAGGTATTGGAAGCAGACAGTGGCTCCGTCTATTAAAGACTGGCTAATGAAGCTGGAGAAAATCCGTCATATGGAACAATTAGTTGCAGAAGACGATGATAGGTTGGAACAGTTCAAATTAACTTGGGAGGCATGGGATTGGTTTAAAAGTTGTCCTCAATTCCATACTTACCTTACGTAGTGGGATACAAGTTTACTTTGGTGTTAGGGGTCGCATGCACTCCTTCACCTACACACAACTCTACCTCATATATCTACCACCACTCTCCCCATCCCTTTTTCCCTCTCTCTAGCCCTACTTAACTGGGCTTTTCTTTTATTGATTTTGTGATAACCTGTTCATTTTTTCCCTCCACCCCAAGGATACAGATTTTTTTTGGAACATATATCATACATCCAATGTTTGCTGGTAGTTTCCTTGGTCTCTTTATTTTGTGTTAAGACACCCGCTGTCTCTTGTCTCTATGCCAGTTTATGCCAAAAGCATTGTCTGGGCATTATGTGCCATCTACATATTAACCCTTGGATTGTTTCAGTTGTATATGTGTAAATTGTTCTGTAAGAATGGTTTGTTTATTGTGTATTTTGTATTCTGTCTTTTCTGTTGAAAATGAATAAAATATATTTAACAAAAAAAGAGAGAGAAATATCCCCTACTGCTGGGGATACCCCTTCCATCTAGTTATACATAAAGGTGGGAACAATCACATTCTGCAGGACCCTTCAGATCTTCCACAGCTGTTTATATCTTTCTTGATGTTAAGCGCCACGAATGGCCTTCAGCGACGTTCTCCTTTTCACTTTTCGTAATATATTTTAAATGTAGTCTCCTTTTCCAGTTACTGAAGTTACTGAACAATAGACTTATATTTTTATATTGAACATTTTATTGATTCTGTTCATACATAAAATTGTATTGTTAAAAAAAAACACTGTCTGTTTCTTGGGGTTAGCTGTAATTTTCTACAACTGAGAATCATCTTTTTTAAATTCTTTCAGACAATATATGTGATATGTATGGTAATGGTATATTCTGGGATGTTATCCTTAATTAATTGAATTTCTCATTAGTCCATTTTAAGTTATGGCATAGAGTAATAATCCTATTTATCAAAATCCATTGAACGGTGGCTTTGTCTCATCATTACAATTATTAATATGGTGCATCAATAAGACAGAGGAGCTTTACAGACTTACAGAAGACCCTATAGAGAAACCACTGGAACAATCTCAATTGAAAATGCTATGTAATAATTCTCTGCTCCCCCATTTAAAAACATCACAAAGATGCAAATTTGGATATGATTTACCCCCCTAGCATTCTAATTGTATCCAAATTTCCATGCAAAAAGCGTTGTTTTTTTTTTTGCATGAAAATTTATTTTACATTGTAGGCTATAGTTCTTAGGCATAACTCACCAAAATATGTCCAATATTTCATAAATTTAATAATAAAATTTAAAAAAAAATCTGTTAAAAAAAAAAACGTTAAACATGTAATATAATTGTACAATAACATGTATAATATATAATTAATATATTTGAAAATGTCTTTGTATTGCACTCAATATAGCTTCTTTGTATTGAATCCATTACAAAATTTTTTGAATTTCCCGCCGATCCTTCCGTCCACACTGTCGTCACCGGGAAACCCGGTGACCGTCTCTGAACTTTGTAGCTGGAGATCAGAGGTGCAGGACGTGTCCCCGGGACCTGCGGGGACAAGCAGGATGCCAACGGAGCAAGGTAAGTGTTATTTTTTTAGTTTAAAGCGACCCCCAGTGTGATTTAGGATTACTGCTTTTTGCATGGAACTCGGGATTACCGCTAGGGGGGGTTAATTAATGATTTGATATAATGACATCACTTGGCAATGCATGAGTTACCATGGTACAAGACTCTACTACTGTGATTCTATTTATCAAAATGGCCACCCCACTGGTAAACATTTAAATACTCTATCACCACAGCCTTAATATGCCAAACAGTATATATATAATTTTATTTTTATTTTTTTGTATTTAAAGCTGCACTAATCCTTATCTTAAGCATATGTTCCTTTCTTGTTCAATGTTGGTTCTGTTTATAAAAGGCCTGATTTAATAAAGCTGTCCAAGGCTAGAGAGAATACACTTTCATCAGTGAAACCAGCAAACCTGGAATGGATTTCTTAAAAGCCTAGCTATTTGCTTGCAAATGTTTGGAATCCTGGACCAGATCCATTCCCGGTTTGCTGGATCGCCCAGCGGCTGGTCACTAGCTTCTCCTATTTACCGATTATTTGGCAGAATCGACCAAATTCACAAATTCCCTTACACCCATATGCCAATTGGTTGGCAAATGGACAAGGCCCCCCTCTTGCCTCCTCCAGACCCTCCACAAAGTGTTTTGCTGTCTCTGCTGACGTAAAAGATGCATTAGATCCAGGTAAATTTATTTTAGGCGTGGCTGAGTATGCCAATGTAAATTTATTACATTTGACAACCAGAAATTGGCATATGGGTGTAAGGGAATTTTTGAATTTGGTCGATTCTGCCAGATAATCGGTGAATAGGAGAAGCTAGTGACCAGCCGCTACCAAAACGTATTGGGCCCTATAAACATGCAAAATTTGTTGACGATCTTGGTAATTGCTGAATTGTACAATTACTGGGCTGGGTTTGTTTTTCTCCTTATGTGGGGACCCCATTCTATGCCCCCTTTCAATGGGGGAGGTAACCCCAGTTCCTGGGGGATTACTATGGAACATAGGTTGTTTAGAGAGAGTCCACTTTTTCTGCTAATTTTCGCCAGTTGTTTAGTCACTTCAGTCAAGGAGGCCTCCTGTGAGTCACATTTTCCAGGGAATCAATTCTTTGCTTTGCTTCCTGTAAGCAACTGGAATGGGAGAAAACTCATTAATATATGGTCTAGATGTTTTTGCAAGGCTTGGCTAATATTTGCCACATAAGCTTGAAGGTGCAATGCCACATCTTTTGCAAGTATACAATAGTCCAGGCCCATTAGAGGTCCAGACAGACACGATTCCTAATCCAAATCCTCTCTCTGTACTTCCGAGAGGACTTCCATCTTTGTCATCTTAGATGGCCGCGCGGACTTTTCCTTATACAGAGTTTTACTCCCCATCGGTGTCATGCTGGTCAGGAAGCGATCTAGTTTCCTGTGCTTTGCGGATTTGGGCATCTATCAGTGGCTCTGGGGGGAGTAGAAAGCTGTGTGGACCGTAGAATAACTCGATGTCAGACGGAGCCTGCAGCTACGCCGCTAACCCATAAGGCGCCGGAACCGAAGCCACATCATTACTTTTGATTACCTTCGATACTGTGCCAGGTATGGATTCATTTCTTTTGTTCTCAAGTGTTATGAATATCTATGACATTCTTTGTAGAGACCATTTTATTATGATTTTCATGCTATGTTCTAAGATAAGATAAAGACTTTCTACTGGTATGAACAAAGATCTTGGAAGGCCTGTGCAGGATAAGCAAGACCCAACAATACAAACTTTTATCCTGCCATAAAAGCTTCCAATAGCATTCATGTCCTGCTTTAATGTTAGTTGTACTGAAATGTATTTATACATATCCCACTATATTTATTCCATTTGTTTATCTCAATTACATTTTTATTGTCATTGTCATTTTTTGTCACTTACACAAAACCTGCTAAATGCTTTCCAGGTCCTAATAAGAATAAAGAAGAGAAATTGCCACTACTCACAGGCAGGGTTACTTCTAAGCAAAACAGTTTGTTGATGCTTTGGGCCTGATTTAACCACCTGGGCGTTACACTGAGGTCTAGATTTCTGTTCCAAAAGCGTTACAATGTTTTTCATGAATTTTTTTTTTTTAAATTGTAGACCTGTAACTTACAGAAATATGTCCGAACAGGGTTCTAGTAGATATCATGAATATAAAAAATGTTTGAAACACACAATCATGTAAAAAAAAAAAATTACTTGTAATAAAATTATTGTATTTTCCGGTGTATGAGACGACTTTTTAACCCCAAAAAATGTTTGTCAAAGTCGGGGGTCGTCTTATACACCGGGTACTTACCAATCCCCTGAACGGGGAGAAGATCCGAGTTCGGGTCAGCCGGCAGAGCTTCGGGAAACGCTGTGAGCCATGCGGTATACATTTACGAACTTTTCTCACTGTATTTTCATACAGTGAGAAAAGTTCGGGTTTATCGATAATTGTAACTATTTTAAGCCCGTACCAAGGTCGGGCTTATTGCTCAGGTGGTTAATAAAGCTGGAGAGAAAAAAAAAAGGCTAGAGAAAATACACTTTCGTCAGTGAAGCTGGGCGATCCAGCAAACCGGAAATGGATCTGGTCCAGGATTCCAAACATTTGCACGCAAATAGCTAGACTTTTAAGAAATCCACTCCAGGTTTGCTGGTTTCACTGATGAAAGTGTATTCTCTCTAGCCTTGGATAGCTTTAATAAATCGGGCCCTTTATAAACAGAACCAACATTGAACAAGAAAGAAACCTATGCTTAAGATAAGGATTAGTGCAGCTTTAAATACAAAAAATTAAAAATAAAATTATATATATACTATTTGGCATATTAAGGCTGTGGTGATAGAGTATTTAAATGTTTACCAGTGGGGTGGCCATTTTGATAAATAGAATCACAGTAGTAGAGTCTTGTACCATGGTAACTCATGCATTGCCAAGTGATGTCATTATATCAAATCCTTAATTAAGCCCCCCTAGCGGTAATCCCGAGTTCCATGCAAAAAGCGGTAATCCCAAGTCACACTGGGGGTCGCTTTAAACTGTTGCTATATCTCGATACAGAAACGTTGGTATATTATCAGTTGGATGACAAGTAAAGGGAAACACAATGGACCATCACACGATTATTGTTCAGCCAGTTGGAGGACTCAACTGTGCGGGGACGGAGCACTGCCCTGCAGAAAAAAAAAAGCTTCCTAATCTATGCACTCAAACCATGCACACTCCCCCGAGTGTCGATGGGGGTAACGCAACATATGCAGCTTTATCCCATCAGGATAAAAGGAAGTACAGTATAATTAATTATTTGGCATTTTGCTGCAAATTTTGACCAAGACTATAAGGTTTTTCTACGTTCTCACTACTTCTTCACTTTATTTTGTTTTACAAGCCCATGAAATACCTACTTCATTTATGTCCCTGGAAGAGTATGAGCACATGACACCTCTCATGACTTTTACTCACGCCTACTCACACAACTACAGAGGTTTCGGGTTACGAGGGCGCTCAACTGGGATGTCCTCTTTCCACTTTGTACGAGGCAAATTATCTTTTGCAAGGATTCAATTATAGCAGCTGGGTTGAAAATTCTGTCATGGAATGTCAGAGGATTATGTACAGCACATAAAAAAATCCAAATGCTTAGACATCTCAAGAAACTTCAAGTGGACGTGGCAATATTACAAGAAACTCTCCTCAAGCAAACAGAATTTCATCTCATGCAGAAGTCTTGGGCCCCGTGATAGAGCTCCCGCTGAGGGCTGGAAGGGGGGTGTGTTGGTCCCGATACACAAACAGCACATGCGACAATTATCCGCTCTCCAAACAGATATAGAGCATGATCAGTGGGTAATAGCAAAGCTAACCGCATGAATAGGAGAAATTGATAGGGATTGAAATATAATGATAAAGCATTGGAAACCCTTTGCTTATCTCTTCTAGTGATAGATATCTGGAGACACCCTTGAAGCGTTACTTCTCCTATTTCTTACATTGACATGAAACCATGTCTATCGGCATGTTTTTGATTTAAGGTTCTCTGGTAACCAGGGTCTCGTTGGCAGAGATTGGGGCTATGGTCATTTCTGACCATGCCCCAAATTCTTTGATACTGGATCGAGAGTATAAGTGGTTTCTCCATGCGAAGATTCTCACTGGGCCTCTCCGCAGACGAGACCTTCCTTGCAAAATTTTAAATCCTGGTGGCTAGAATACCAACACTGCAATGCACAGTGTACAAACGAACATATTTTCTCTTGGTAAACGGCCAAAGCAGTACTAAGGGGACGAATAATGACCTTAGGCCACCTCTACAAAAAAAGAGCTTCTTAACAGGTGCAAATCTGCCTGCCAACGGGTAAGAAAAATGTATCTGAAATATAAATTAACCATGACAGCAGAAAATAGGGAAAACTGGGTGGTATTTTTTTTTTTATGACCTCCCAATCAGAGAATGGGGGAGATGCAGACTTTTTTTAAATTTGGCAATGAAGCAGGCAGATTTCTCCGGATGAGAAGGATCTACTAATCCAATTAAATTTTTAGATCGTTCTATAGCTCATTTTATCAAAGGTAGGAAACAGAGATGGATAAAACAAAGATTTATAACAACGTTAAACTACCATCTCTTACTGAGGAAGAGCGTAATTGCCTTCTGGTCACCCAGGAAGAGGTCTTAAATGTGGTTAGTAACCCCCAAAGATCTAAAGCCCCGGGGCCTGATGGCTTTAACACTGATTTTTACAAATCTTTGGCTCTAGAGTTAGCATCGCCATTGACAGATCTCTTCAACCATATTCTAGAATGCCATGGATAACCCCCTACAAGGTAAGAAGCTTTTATTTGGTTTATTCCAAAAAAGGGTAAAGACCACTTAGACCCCAGTTCATATCCCCCATTCCATTAATGAATCACAACTTTAAGTTGATTTTGAAAATTATGGCAAACAGACTGGCCCAACTAATGCCAAAACTGATATCATCCTCTCAGTCTAGATTTGTGATGGGGAGAACCGCAAATGGTCAATGTTCTTAAATTTCTTTTGGTGACATAGCGAGATAAGAGATTTGAAGGTGTTTCACCGCGTTCCTTGGCACTATTGGCCTTAGAAGCAGGGAATGTGTTTGACAAATGTACGCTGGGAATTGTTGTGGAAGGTTATGCTATTTATGTTGATAACAGGATCCTTTTATAATTCTAAGATTTGCCTTCCGCTAAAATCTTACCTTCGGGTCCCCCTTCTAGCTCATTCTAGCTCTTTAAAGTCACCTGAGAAGGGTGTCTTTGCCCCTGCTGTTTACCATCTCATTGGAGCCATTGGGCAGACTGCTGGCATGGACGGATGTATATGAGGAGGTTAGTATGGGTCCTCATCATGTAAAGTGTGTGTTTTTCACTATTCTGGTGATGTCCAATCATTGCCTACAGCTGCAACCAATCTTGCAACTAGTACATAACTTTGGAAAAAGTTTTCATAAAAGTGTTTTGATGTTAAAGGGTTCCGAAGGAGGATAGTGGATGGGAGGATTAATGTGGGTTCTGAATATAAAAAGATTTTATTACCTATCTGGGAGTACATATATCTGGGATACGTCTAACCTTTATGTAGCCAATTACAACTCCCGATTCTTAAAAATACTGGAGAATTTGGAAAAATTGAAAGATCTCCCAGTATCATTATTGGGCAGATGCCACCTGGTTGAAATGATTAGCTTCTCAAGACTGCTATACCCAATGCAGACTATGCCATTATTACTTGGACACTGCAATATTAAAAAATTGGATAAAGGTTTTATTACATTTATTTGAAAACCAGGGCAAATCTGCATCCATATGCACAAACTACAACTCCCCAAAACTAATCTAGGGACGTAATTACCCGATATTAGAATGTACAATTTAGCCAGCCCATGCAGATATGCCAGGGACTGGATTCTAAAAACGAGCTACCACACTGTTAAGAAGTAGGAGAAGGCTTGGTGCACCCATGGTTTTTGGGACCTGTTTCACAGTCCTTTTCATAGTCTTCCAAGTATTGAAAAGCAAAAAAAAGTGTTAGGAGATTCCATTATTACTTGGATGGTAGTGAATAAACTGCTGGGTCTATCAGGCCTGATTTCACCTAGAATGCTCATTAGAACTTCCCCAATCTTCCCACAGGGAGTAAAAGTGGCAACTTCCAGATTTGGGCAGCTAAAAGGTATTGTATCTTTAGTAGATATGCAAAATCCTTAAGACACACTGTTAACATTTACAGAATTAAGGGGGAAATAAGGTATCCCCAATACTCATTTTCTTCAAAATATGCAGTTGTGGAGTTTCATAATGTCAGGATTGGCTCCACGCCAAACATTTTATCCACAGGGAAATATAGAACAACTCCTACAGGACAGGGAACAGCGCAAGTCCATATCCTGGATTTATGTGACACTTAGAAATATGACTGTACCAGATCGCCCTTTTCAGGGCCCCTTAATTAATAAATGGGCATACAATATAATAGCACAGGTAACCTCAGAAGACTGGAGTCTCGAACTTGTCGGCCACATATCATCCTGATACATTAACAATATACCATGAAGAGTATTTAAACTGGTCTGTGATCTTTTGTTTTGTCTGGGTCAGCAAAGCATGAATCATAAATGTATACCATTGTTGTAGAAATTAGGTTGTATAATCATTGCCTTGTATCTGAGCTTCCAGCATCTGTCTATAGAAAATCATTTTTAATGATGAAATGACCTGTTCCACCACGGTGGCTGGGGCTTAATCAAGGTCTTCAAAATAGTATGTCCAACCACCATGAGGCAAATGCCTATCCAGGCACGAGCAGCTTTGGCTAATAGAAAGGAGGTGGATTTATACCAGTAACAAAACCACAGGGAGAAGGGGTATGGACTAACCTTATATATTATTCACCAAAGTGAGTATCCCTTGCAATAGTCGACAATGTGTAGACAATACCACAAACAGTGGGATAAGGAATAAGATTCTAATGTACTATGACCGGGTCTTGGGAACCTAATCACAATCTAAGATTAGAGATGGATAGGGTTTTTTTTGAAGGCAGGTAGAAGAAAGGCTATATATAGAAAGGCGATATAGTAGAAATATCCAGAGTGGTGAGCGTCAAAACGGTATCAAACTTGTTTGGTTCTAAAGATAGAGTCGGGTTAGTTACCATGTAGCATAGATAAGTCATGAATTGACTGTAGTGATGTAGCGCCCAGTTATGTATGGAATAAGTGTTACGGAGCTCTGAAAGTGACATTCTAATGGGGCTATCCTTATGATAAAAGTCTTTGCAGAGCTTCAAACTAGAGCGATTATTACTGTTGACGTCAGAATACATCAATAATAGGGGTAAAGTCTGCATGGGATATATAGTAGCTTGGAAAAGAGCATCATTTTGATGAGATGACATCTAGTCTTGTAGATGTAGGTGTTTCTACATCCTCAGCTCTCTTTTAAATTTTGGATATTAGTGGTGGATAATTTTTTCAATAAATATGAGGGGGGATACTCGACCAATATGTAAACCTAGGTGCGTTCTCCTGTCCTGGATCAGTATGAATGTGGTCTCTTCATTCCATGCCCTTGAACGTGATAAAGAGAAAATTTCGCTTTTGTGGAAGTTGATTTTAAGGCCTGAGAAACTGCCGTCTCCGCTAAATATATTTTCTAATATGGTGCTGTTGGTTGTGAATATCAGTATGTCATCTGCAAAAAATGCAAAGCATATTTTTTTATTTTGGGCCTTTTTTCACCATGTAGGAGCAGGGCGTGATCCATATAGCGCACTAAAGGCTCCAGTGCCAGGTTAAATAGCAGAGGGGAGATGCCTTTATGTGTTTTCCTATACTGGTATACCTAGGAAAATTTTTAGATATCAAGGAAATCCTTTAATGACAATTTCCATCAAAGAGCTGTGTTTGTTGAAATGTAGTCACCTTACTCAACCTTATTCAACTAAGAGTACGGTCGCAAAACTTTGAGTTGGGTTTAACACAACCTCAAAAAGCATTCTAAAGAAGGAGTCCAAAGCTTTGCAAAAGTATGTTTAATAAGAAAGTGATAAATAGATAATAAAAAAGCTTATTGTTAGTTTTAAAGTATTAGCTGTTTAGCTTGTTAACAAACATCTATCTATTCTTTCCTGCTATTTTTAGTATCTTACCCAGTTTTAAAATTCTTCTATTTACTTTCACTTATTTCCCAATAAGTGTTTGAGGTAATTTTACAAAAGAATCAACTCTTAGAGGTATAGAAAGTAAAAAATTTATAAAAAAATGTCAGCAGTTATACTTGAAGGTAAGTGCAAAGTGCACGTACCTTCAAGTAAAACTGCATACATTTCCACTGATATACATTTTTCAGGCCCTTTCAAAGAAGTCTAGTAGTACATTTTTAAAGTTTTGGTAACCAATGTTCAGCATTCCTCAAGTCAGAAACTAATTAAATAGCCAAGTTCAGTTTGGGCATACATTTAAATAATAGATCCCCCAGTGCAGTTTTACTTCTCTTCTACTCTTTGGAGTTGAACATTAATTTAGTGGTCCTAAAAAGACAGTTGAAAAAAATAATGACTCAGCACTGACTGATCAGAAACCTGTATACCTGCTATTGTCCAACATTCTATCATAAGTGAATCTTGGGCATGTATGTTTTTATCTGTTTACATAGAACACAAAGTATAGATGGCGAATCTCAAACAAAATCACAGTACTAATAGGTAATGGTAGCTGTCAAAGCAGTGTAGGGGGTGCCATGGCTCCTAATACACGTTGACTTTAAGCCCTGTTACAACTAAAATATTATCTTGCTGAAATGACCTGGGTTGTAACAAGATGCTTTTCTATCTTTGAGGACGATGCATTAGCTGTGCTCTAGGCTGTTTACCTTTTTCACCTTTGGTTAGATATGCTAAATGTTTTTGTGTCTTATTTGGTCCTTAAAACAAGCTCTATGCTAGCACTGCTAAAATTATAATAAAAAACCTGTTTAATTTACATTAACAGTCTGTTTTTGATACATATGACAAGTGACATTCTTTGGAAGGCTGCATAAGATGATCTAAGCTCCATCTATAGTAACCAAAACATATATAAGGAAACAAAATTGATAATTTTCTGAAGGAAGAAAACATTTTATTTCTACTTATATTGCAGAAGAAAAATAACAAATCAGTGCAGTGCACCACCACACTTCCCACTGGTCATTTCTTGACAAAATGCTTTAACCCCGGAATCAATAGCTGTGCTGTGATTGGAAGGAGGTTTTCTCTCTCTCTCTAGTTTTCCCTTTTAAGCTGTGCACCATGGTTAGCCTAGTAGCTAAAATCATGAACAGGCTGGTGCCCTGAAGCAGTTGGCTTTAAAATAAAGCAAAACAGACATTCCATATTATAATATGAAGAAGAAAAAAAGGGACAAACAGCCATGCAGAGAATGCCAGGTAAGTCAATTATTTGCATCCTCGTCTTTATAAGAAATCCTTTGCCTATATACATATATTTCTCTGTTGAATAGGATCAGCTCAGCTGTTTTTGTTGCTGCTGTTAAACGAATTCTGCTGCGTTGCATATTTTTTTCTAAATTGGTTTAACCTGTAAAAAATGTACTTCTTCAGTCATTTGTTTAATGAGATCCCATCTTAATAAGATTGCAGTGACCTGATTAACAGTGATTCGACCTTTCTCTTGTTCAGTGTTATTTATAGAACACTCTGTTCTTGTTGTGCACAATGGATCATGCACCCTTTTACAATCAAACATCTGTCCCTCCCGAGGGAGACATTCATAGCTGTGTTTTTATAAGCTAAGCTAAGCACAGTTTTGCAACGCCTTTCCTTGGTGTAGTTCTTGAATCCTATATTTGTAAAGGTGACCCATTATCTTGCAAAATCAGCATTAAAATACTATGCCTGAAATAATCTGTTTATTTTGTTGAATTGCAGTGTAAACGGCAATAGCCTTTTTTTTGTGAATTGCTTGCTTCCGCTATTACGTGCTTGAATACAATCACATAATTTCTTCCATCAACAAAACAGTTTCCTTTTTCTTCATCTCTCTTTGTATATTTTATTCAAATAATATAACAATATTGTGTCAAATGAGTTCTATTTTTATGGTAACATTAGATTTTGGTAACATTGGACTATTCTATTGTATGTTTATTACAAAAATTGTGTATACTTTGTTTACCTTAGTTCAAATGGTAATTTTGTAGATTTAAAAAAAGCCTAATACAGTTATGTTTAAATCTACATTAATAATACCTTACAAATTATTAAATTAAAAACTTAACCAACAAGTTGTCCTGTGAAATGTATTTTTCTCTAAAAGGAACATGTTTCTCTTTCTGTATATTAATTATGACGTGTACATACTGTAGGCATACTGGTGACAATTTGGATCATTTGGATTTTCCAGTGAAAACCTGACTGGGACTCCAGTACTTTCTACTGCATCCACAACAAAAAAAAAAGATGTTTTGACTGCCTATGCAATTTGTTTATATAACAGTTGTTGGCAATTTTATTTAGTTATGTGTACATGATAGACAAGAGCTTTCAATGTCAAAAGGTATTTAAGCTTCACATTAATCTTTTAAAAAAGTATATAAAGTTACTCTATTTTATGTCCCCTCACCTTGTCTCTCCCCCACTGTCCATATGGTATTATTCGAGGAGAAAACTTTTTCCTTTTACTCCACACCCTCCACACACATAATCCAGAATTCCCCTGGGCTGCACTATTTCCCACATCCCATTGTGGCTTAAATAAGGTTTTTTGAGGACTGGGGATTTTCTCACAGGGAAAGTTCCCTGCCTGATTAGGTTGGGGAATTTTATGGAAAGATACAAGCTCCCTTCAAAGAAATTTTCAAATCCTTCCAGATGTGTTAATTTATATGAAGGAAGCTGCAACTGGGTATTCCACCTTCTAAGCTGGGCAACACGGTGGCTCAGGGGTTAGCACTTTAGCCTTTGCAGCGCTAGGTCCTAGGTTCAAATCCCAGCCAGGACACTATTTGCTTGGAGTTTGCAGGTTCTCCCTGTGTCTGCGTGGGTTTCCTCCGGGTACTCCGGTTTCCTCCCACATCCCAAAAACATGCAGTTAGGTTAATTGGCTTCCCCCTAAATTGACCTTAGACTAGGGGAAAGGACCCTGCCCAGAAGAATGTACAATCTAAGAGGTGGGGGAAGTATACCACAATAGGAGACTTTATCAAACATAAACCTAATTTGGATTATGGTTGACGGTAATCTTTCCTCTGTACTCAACCATAAGGTTGCCCTTTTTCATAAAATTGAGAACCCTGGATCCAAAAAATATCTAAAAAACTTTGAACTGGACAATATGTATATCTTTAATGTTTCCTTGGTTTACTCTTTTTTTTTCTCCCCTTCCTCTTTTTCCCTTTGTTACACCTACTTTTCTATCCTTCCCACAATCCCCCATCCTTAGCTAGTTTCTGTGAGTCTCCTTTGAAACTTTTAAGTGCTTGTCCATCATTTTATAAGGAGTTATTTTGTTTTTCTAGCATTCCTTGATTTAATATTTTTCATTTTTTGCCATTGTTGTCTATCAGTGTTGTACACAAAATCAATTGGACAACATTATTTTGTTTTGTTCCTCTGTTTTTATTACTTTAAAAGTTTTGTAGAACATTCTCAATTTGTCTTTCACTGGGTTTGGACTGTTGTTTTTCTTGCGTTGTCTGGTTCTTACATTTTCACTTGTAAAATTTAATAAACACATTGAAATATAAAAAGTATATAAACGTATATTAATAAATCCACCTTATACTCCTGAAGAAGTCTGAATGATTAAATGGGTTGAGCAGATTATTGAGGGCTGTATTTATCTTTAAAATTTGGCATATGTTATTGGTGAATGTTGGCACTGTTCATTAAAGGACATGCTTTTATATATTTTGATACTATATGTTAAAGCAGATATATGGATTTTAAATTAATTTACATTGAATATAAAGCCTTTTGTTTTGGAACACTAAATCCCACTTACTCTTTTTCTCTTTCCCTTTTCCTCTGCATTATATGGGATGAGGCTCATTACATTTATTTGTACAGATTGATGCATAAATGTGAATTCATTACTTCAAAGCAAAGATAGGTGAAGTGGCCCTACACCTTTGACACCTCTTAATCTAAATTGTTGTCACTTACAATGTGACCAATAATGAGTCTGCACCGCACCTGAGAAAATTCACGTATGATTCCCACTTTGCACATGTGCTTAATGTGGTGGTAAACATGTTTTTGAAGCTCCACTCTGAGTTGTAAAATGTCATGACTATGGCCAGAAAGGTCTGCATCTAGTGACCTTCCCACATAAGATTACAAATGCTAAACTGCCTGTAAGAACAAGGGAAAGTGGTAACTGCCCATCTGATGTACCACTCCGGAAACACTAGAAGCTTGGGATTCTTTACCATGGGCAGTGGCAGCTTATTAAGGACACGTGTGGAACCTACGTGTAGACAATGAAACTTGGAAAATAGCAGTATCAATTATGTCATCCTGCTCATTTTCGTTTTATCATTTTATGACCCAGGTTATCACTGCCTAGTAGGTATCTATGGTGTCATGGATGGAGGATGGAGCCCCCAGTCAGGGGCTGAGGGAGCAGATTCAGAGTTTACCTTTGCAAGCATGGCAAGTTGTATGCTTGCTGGTTTTCAGTGACTAGCAACAAAAAGTTGACTATTGGGTATCCACACTTTTAGACCTTTGTATCGCAGCAAATATGGGGAGTTTTTCAAGCCTTCTGAAGGCAATCTGTTCTATCAGTCTGATCATCCTTGTCAAGAGGAAAAGCATTGCCTTTTGTTTACTCTCATCAATGCCAAAAAGGCTTTTGATTGGGTAAATTGGTCATTGCTCCCTGAGCTGTTTTTTTTAATTTAAATATTTCTTTATTCTTTATTATTCTTTATTTATTTTTCCAAACAAAAAAGTCAGGTCAACAGAATCAGTGACTTTTAACCAATAACAAAACATGACAGATGGGTAAAGCACATGGAACAAATACTAAAACCAATTACTCCAGAAAGACCAGGAGTAATCAAACGCCTCATTCCAATACAACTTTGCAGAATGCGTACAAAGTAAAAAGATATGGTGTAAATACAGTAAGTAGAAATAGTTATCCAGCCTTAAGTCCCCAATAATTAACTAACTATACACAGTTAGAGAGGTATTGGGATGAGTGGAGGTTCCTGGTGTCATACCAGACCCTATGATGAAAGAGCTCAATATTATCAATAGGTTGGGTGATAAAGTGTGTCTTAAATATTGCATCCAAGTATTAAAGAACTTTTGTGGGTGGGTATCAGGATGCTGGGTGGCCTCAGGTTTATCAATTATCATTATAGGCTGGAGGTATTGTAAAAGTTGTGAGGTGGTGGGGGGAAGAGGTTCAATCATTGTTTCAGTATACATTTCCTGGCAGCTAAAAGGCAAAGATGCTCAAATTTAGAAACTAAAGGTTGTGTTTGTGTCCCGGTGAGAGGTGTCAGTGTGGAAACATCATGGAAGAGGGCCAATTGTGCTCGTATCTGTCTAGCCTGCCCTGTAACCAAGTGCATAAAATCAAAAACCTTTTTCCAAAAACGGTAATAACAGGGCAATTATTTAGGGCGTGTTCCAAAGGAGCCTTATTGTAGGCGCATTTAGGACATGCAGTTAGTCTGGAGGCAAATGCACTGGGTTTAACGGGTATATCAAAGGCATAATATGCTCTATGAACAATTTTAAAATTAACCTCCCGCCATTGTTCGCTGATCATTACCTTGTGAACACACTCCCAACTAGTCTCCAAGAGATCCAGGGTATCTGAGGGGGAAGGATCCAAAAAGGAAGCCCATTTCATTACAAAGGATGGTAATACAGGGGTGGTAACAGTACTCTCCAATAAACAAGGATAAAGCTGGGATATGGAGTATTTAGCAGAGGCTTCACCCAAGAGATGTGTAACAATTGGTGGCAGCGATAAAGTAAAAGGAGGGGCAGTAGAACCAAAAATGGTTGATTTCACTTGTAAATAATATATAAAGTGATGAGATAGTAGTGCATACATGAGTCCAAGCGTGTCGAATGGAAGAGGCCTATTGGAATCGTCTAATGTGTTTCCCAGACATCTAAGACCTCTACAATCCCACAAGTCAAATGCTTTGTAAACAAGGTACTGAGGAAAGCATGGTGTAGATCGCAAGGGGGTAGCAGTAGTGGGTCCAGTATGGAGTATTTCCCCCAAAGCCACCAACGTATTTCGTAACAAAAGGTTACATTTAAACTCTCGAGAGAAAAGTGAAAATGGGGTATTTAAGAGACTCAAAAGGGAGTAAGGCCGCACTAGGAAAGACTCCAAATTTCTCATCATATATTGGCTGGTATTATGCCACCAGTCCTTTATATGTCTGAATATACAGGCTAAGTTAAACTTTCTTAAATCAGGAAGGACCACACCTAAATTCTGTTTAGGTAAAGATAATTTGGTTCTAGAAATTTACCTTGCCAAATGAGGTGAATGCCGAGTGGAGTTTTTGGACATCTGCATGGGGTACAGCAATCTTGCAAAGCTAATCATCTTGATAAGATGACAGCAGCCCATCAGTGATAAAGGTAAAGTCTCTCACCGCTTCAACTCCTCTAGAATTTTAGTTATGAGTGGGGCATAATTCAGGTTGTACATATCTGGAGTAAAACGTGATACTTTAATTCCCAAATATATGAGATAGGATTTAGGTAGCTTAAGTCCTAGTTTCCCTGCACAAGATAACAGTTCCTTAGAGGGGGCCGGAGAAAGACCCAGTAATTCACTTTTCGTATAATTAAATTTAAATTCTGAAAAGGTACCAAAATAAGTGATATGTTGGATGATTTTAGGCAGACTCCCAACAGGGTAATTGAGAAATAACATATTGTCGTCTGCAAACATAGCAAGACTAATGTGTTTACCCCTTATCTCCATTCCCTCATATATTTTGAGATCTCAAAAAGATCTAGCTGGAGGCTCAATGGCCAGATTGAAAAGAAGAGAAGACAAAGGGCAACCCTGTCTTGTCCCTCTGCCCAGCGGAAATACTTTCGAGGATACCTCTGTCACATGTAATTGGGCTCTTGGACTTGAATACATGGATTTGAATGAATTAGCAAAATGGCCTTTGAATCCAAATTTGTCTAAAACCATGTGCAGCCAGGGCCATTCCACACTGTCAAAAGCTTTCTCAGCATCCAAAGCCAGGAGAGCTGACGACACCGGAGAAGATCCATCTAACCTAGCCTGTTCCAAAACCATAGGCACCTTTCGAATATTATATTTGGTGGATTTTCCTAGAATAAATCCTGTCTGCAGGACTGTCTAATTGGGGAGAATTCTAGCTAAGTGGTCTGCTAAAATTTTGGAAAATAGCTTAACATCCTTATTCACCAAAGAAATAGGACGATAGGAGCCGGGAATTAAAGGATCCTTGTGCTGCTTTGGAAGAACTAATAAACGCTGGATGTCCAGAGTCTAGATACGAGGCGTGAGAATACGTTGAGTCATAGAGTGCTGTCAATGATGATGTAACCTCATTTTTCAAGATTTTATAGAACTTAGATGGCAAACCATTTGGACCAGGTGCCTTAAAGTTAGCTGAGCTCTTTATAGCCCTTGTCACTTCCTCTTCTGTTATAGACCTATTCAAACAGCCCAGTTCCTCCTCCGTTAACTGTGGAAGACCTAAACGGTCAAAAAAAGCTTTCCCTTGAGCAAAATTTGTGTTTTGAGAGGTTTATTAGGCGTCATAATAGGACGCAAAAATAGTGGTTATTTCCTTGGGCGATTTATGAACTGCCTGGTACCTGTCCCTTATAGCTGTAATTCGGGGTGGAGCTCCAAAGACTTTTGCAAGATTGGCCAGTATAATTTCCCAGATTTATTGCCATACCCAAAGAATTCCACCTCATGGTAAGAGCGAATAGTGGCATTGTACTGACCAATCTAGAAATCGCAGGACTTTTCGCTTGCATCCATGACGATTTGTCCAATAGGGAGGATGAGGATTTATATATCATGTAAGCTTGTCTAACGGTAGAGCAAGCTGCACAATATCAGCGTAAGGTTTCTTTTTTCGTTGAGGTAACATAGGCCATTATTTTACCATGGATAACTACTTTGGCTGCTTCCCCATACTGGTGAGGGTTGTCTTTATGTATCGTGTTGTGGTAGTCGTAATCATGCCACCAGTACTGTAGCTGTTGTTGAAACCTTTCATCTTAAGCCAAATAGGCAGGAAACTGCCATATCAACTCGGTTTTGTGGAGAAAACCATTTGTCAGAGTCACAGAAACTGGCATGACCCAAGATCATAAGGAGATGGATAGTAGCAGAATCAATCTTAAACAGTAAATCATCAGAAGACAAAACGGTATCCAATCTAGACATGGTTGAATGAACCTGTGATATATGCGTAAAGTCCTTTTCCAAGGGGTGAAGATGCCTCCAGGAATCTGTCAGACCAGTCCCTGTAATAAAGGAGAGAAACACTTTATCATTGGCGGACGTATGACCCTGCTTGGGTGGTGGTGGGAGTCTATCTTCCACAGAACTGGTTACTGCATTATAGTCACCGGCTAAAATTAAAGGCACTTTGGGAAGGGTTTGCACTGTAGCAAGTAGATTACTGTAAAACAGCTGATTATCTGAATTAGGACCGTAGAGCGCTAGTAAAGTTAGTGTGTGGGCTTGGAATTGGACCTTCATGGATGCCCATCTGCCTTCAAAAGCGTCACAAGATTTTGAGATTGTGGAATATTGAACCTGTTTGTGTAGAAGAATGAGCACTCCGGTTTTGTGGCCTGAGGCTGAAGCCCCCCCATACCTCTTCCACCCAATCTCTAGCCATTAAATGAAAGTGGGAAGCTGAGAGGTGAATTTCCTGAAGAATGGCTATATCTGTTTGCAGCTTTTTTAAGTAGTACAGGATAGTGGTACACTTGTTGGGGGATCTCAGTCCCTTCACATTTCAGGATAGAATTTTCATTCAAGGAGCTTGATGGAGGAAGAGAACTATAATATCTGGAATTAAGTATAGGTACAGTCCCGTGTCCTCGTTGCAACCGAGAAGCATCATACAGTAATGGAATTACTGTTGTCAGTAGGCATACCCAAAAAAATGCATTATTACAGTAGGCATTATTACAGTAGGCATACCCAAAAAAAACAAAACAACATGGTTGTCTATAATATAATACTATTAAGCGACTTCCTTTTTTCCCAATGTGGGGTTCAAAAACAGCATAAAGGGCATAAAACAGAATCAGGTACAAATTAATTTTCAACTTTCCGTTTTTGCCATCTCCATGCATTGCAATAAAGAGGAGAAAATCACACATATGTAGTGTGAGCAAAGAAAAGAGAAAAGACCACCAGCTCCATCTAGTGGTCAGCATATTCTGAGCTAATGAAACATAGGCCCCTTGCGAATTACATACAGAGATTCCCAGCAATAAGGTAAGGCAAAGGCGATGTGCACTTAAGATCTTGGGGACCGGGGGCTTGAGGATTGAGTAGATTGCTGCTGTGGTGAGATGAGGCTTTCACCATCTCTGCAGCTGCCAAAGGATCAGTAAATATCCTGGTGGTCTCGAATAAATATTTTAGGCACCACAGGATACATGAGTGCGAAGTGGAAATTCTTTTCAATTAGCTGATTGCAGATCGACGAAAAGGCTCAGCGTTTTTTGGTAGTTTCAACTGAGTAGTCAGAAAATAACATGACTTTGTGTTCTTCTATATTGAAGTAATCAAATCCCCGAAATGCCTTTAAAATTTGGAGCTTGTCATTGAAATTATGATGTTTGAAAATGATTGGCCGAGGTGGTGTTTTATTGCGCTGGAGATGGCCTAGCCTGTGTGCCCTTTCTATTTTCATAGGATGTTTTAATCCCAGAGCTTTAGGAAGCGTGCTGGAGCATATTTTATTAAGATCTGGGGCTTTATATGACTCGGGGATCCCAAAAATTTTTTAGGTTACTGTGGTGGTCCCTGCCTTCCAGATTTATCATCTTATCTTGCAGTCGCTTGCATTGTTCCCCCAGTTGCTGTTGTTTAGTACGTGTACTGAGCAGGTCATCTTCCAGGTCACTAATACACTGCTGTATAGCTTGTATGTCTGCCCCATGATTCTGTACCAGCCCTGTAATTGGCTGTAAGTGTACTGCCAAAGCTTCTTTATTATTTAAAAGCAGTGCTGGTTGAAGGTCCTGAGGCAAGTTGCTTGTAATCAATAGAGGGGCAGTGATGAGCAGTGCTTTGATTCCTACCTGGACTGTTTGCTGCAGCCTCGTGGTCTGATATGGCGTCGGCCATCTTGGCTTGTGCTGCCTTCCGCACAGTCTGCTTCTGCTGAAGACTGGGAGTCGGCGATAAAGCGATACATCGGTGCCCCAGGAGCCAGGGAGTAAAATCAAGGGCTGTAACACACCGCAGTGTGAAGTGAGAGGAGTGGAGGAACTAGATGGAGCCGGAGCCACGTCTCTTACCACTCTTCATATCAGGCCCTGGGACTGGAAGTCCAGAGCTGTTTTTTAGCATCTAGGACTATGGAATGATTTTGCCTGTAAGAGCATTGCCCTTTGTGATGATCCTAACACTCTGAGAATTAGGAATGGTATTTAAAGAGGTTTTACCCTTTCTTCTGTGGTTTTATGGACTTAGACTGGAATATTTACCTCCATAGCAATCCTTCTATCAAGGGTTTAGAAATAGAACCCCACCTCTGCAATTTCTTTCTCTACATAGATAACCTACTACTGTATTTAATCCCCCCCCCCCCCCCCCCACTAGTATTTTTAACATTTCACACAAACATTCAAACATTATTAATTAGGCTTATACATAATTTCTTTATCAGTAGTTGTAGTAGTAGATGTCTGACCACACTTTTCCACAGCTTTTCCGGTTGCTGGCATTGCTCCGAGTAGTAATGGTACTACGCTCTATATTTGTTTAAATGTGAGTTCATCCAGCCCTTTTGGCCTACAATTTTCCCTGTTTACTCTAGTATGCAATTTACAGATTTGCAAGGGCCCACCACAAACAGGACTTTTATTTATTATAGCTGGCTCCATGTCACATCCTGTTCTTTAGATATTAGGACAAAACTTAATCAGTTCAGCAAGATATTTTGATGTGTGCTTTTTCATGCAATCCATGTCTATGACTGCTTTTTTTAGTGTTTGGATACTTTCTGATATGTGTCTTCTGTTCATTTTAGCTCTAGTATTTTTTCATTCCTTAATAACTACCATTAAATTGTATGTGAAGCACATTTTAAGTTTTGGATAGGCTAGGGAACAGTTAGACCATCTTGTCATCTTGGTTTTTAATGTTAATAATGGCATGCCAAAACCTGCACATTGCATCTGACAAGGGGCTGTTTGTGAAACTATATGCAATTCAATTAGAACCCCATATATAGTCTATACACCAAGTCTTGGTTTTTAACCAGTAGAAGTTAGTTACATTCCACTAGTCTACTTTTTGTAATGTTGAAGATTTTTTGTACCCATTTCTTCCCTTCACACGGCCATCACTAAACTACCCTAGTTTTCATATACACAGACCCTAATCTAACCACCATGGAATATGGGTAGATTCTGACTGTCTAAGAACGATATGGCAGGTGAAAAAGTTGTGAAACCATCCTGTTACATGGTTCCAGGAAAGTAATCTTTTTGAATTACATGGCTTTGTGTGGTGTAAATTGTGGTTGAATTGCCAGGGTGTAAAACATATACCCTGTCACATTCCATGGTGATTGAATTAAGGTGTTTGTGCTACATGTGTGAATGTAAATGCTGTCTTCTCATGACCATCCATCAAACTGAAATAATGGCCTTGATATGCTTCTAGTAATGTGAGGCATTACAAAAACAGGTCGGGTTGTATGTAGCTTCCTTCTACTACCCTGTTTCCCCGATGATAAGACACTGTCTTATTTTTTTTTGAAGGCCAAAATATGCTCTAGGGCTTATTTTCAGGGGGATGCCTTATTTACCCATGAAGAAGACTACAGTACACAGTTATTGTTCATGTG
>NC_092869.1:17458733-17570354 GCF_032062135.1 Pyxicephalus adspersus
TGTGTTTGCGTGGGCGGAGTCACGTGTGTTTGCGTGGGCGGAGTCACTTCAGTCCTGTCACTTCCTCTTCATGAAGAGGATGCACGGAGGAACCACACACGGAGTCACCAACCGCACCACGCGATTCTGGTAAGTAATCGGTGGGTGGCTTATTTGCGGGGGGGGCTTATTTTTCATTTTTACCTAAAAAGGGGGGGCTGTCTTATTTGATGGCCCTGCCTTATCATCGGGGAAACACAGTAGTTACAAATATAGTCTATGGCGACAACATACATAGTTAAAATGTTCTATTTAAGTAAGCAAATTCTTGGCCGACATACGATATACAATATTACGTATTCTTAAAAACAAATGAGCTAATGTGGTCTGACATACTGGTTACCTTGGCCATTTGAAACTGCAAAGTGCTTTCCCCTTATGTCCTGACAATAATATAAATGTATGTACTGTTTTTCTCTGTTGATTTTAGGATTTTGTGTATATGTGTATGTTTGTCATGTTAAATGCTTTCTGTGTCAACCCTGGGAATGTTCATTCTTCTATATTTCCTGTTATCATTGTCATGGAGACAAAAAGTATATGGAAATCCTACAATTTACAGTTTTCATCTGATCAAAAGGTAAGGGGATGTAATCCAATGGCCAGCACACAATACACAGCAGTGCTTCATATTTACATGATTCCACTGCATAACCCACATATGCCCTCCAATGCTGTAATTCATGGTTCAATATATTTTTAGGAAGTAAATAAAGCTTTACAGTACAAGTAATACAAACATGGCATAAAACAAAGACAAAATTACAAACTTTTGAGGTAGATTGACATCAGGTACAAATCTATTGGTGGAACTCTGAAACAAGAAAGAAAAAAAACCTTGGGGAGTAGGAAGAGAAAAATGGGATGGGGGATACTGTATGAGAATGAGCCAAGAAAGGCAACCCATTGAGAGAGGGTAAGGGGTTAAGTATCAGTAGGGGAGGCTCTAAATCTGTGTTTCAATCTAGGTAAGGAACTATAATGCTCCCAGCACACTCAACAGGCAGTACATTTTTCCATACAATCGTTGTGAAAAGTTCTAATTTCCTCCATTCTCTTGATTTCATTGACCCTGGTTACCCATAGGGCCAATGAAGGAGGGGATGCTTATTTCCAATAAAGGGAGATGAGCTGGTGAGCTGCCGCTGGAAGGTGGCCTTACACGGTTTTCTTTGGGGAAAGCCTAAAATCTGGGAAAGATAATAGTAAACTAATTTCTAGAGATGGGTAGATACTTGTGGCAAATATGTCGGAACAGGTTGCAAAAATATCTTGCCAAAATAGTTGCAGGATTAGACAGGCCCATCAAATATGCAGGTAGGCACCATTCCTGTCTCCTCATCACCAGCATATCATTTGAATATGTGGTGTAGAGAGACTGGGCCTCTGTACCAACAAGATAAAATTTTATAATTTTTTGGTTTTGTGAGTAATTTCAAAAGCAGTGAGCCAGTCCAGTTCCACCACTTTCCGTCCCAAATTCATATGCCATGAACCCCAATGAGCGTTTTGTAAATGATGGATACTAAATTACCCGGGGTTTCTGATAGGGTACACAGTTCAAAGTTGGTTAATGGTCTGTTCGTTTGAGAGGAGAGGTGGAGAGCTTTACAAAATTTGTTGAGCAGTAATTTCATTAACCAGGGTTTCCTTAATGGTGGTCCTGTTTCTGCTGAGATAAATGTGCCCATTATTGGATCAATGGATTGTCTGGCCTGTGATCAGAACTCACTAGTGTACCCTTCCAAATGTTCTATATGGAGTCCTGTAGGGAATGAGGGATTTTCAAACGGTGTCAGTGGAGAAGGCTGGGATGATTAGGAAACCGATCATAAACTGAATGCCATGACTTTAACGTGGCACTGGTAAGTGAGTAGTCTACTGTCTATATTTGAAATTCATGTAACAGTGACCATGACCAAAGCAAAGAGGAGAGGGGAGAGCGGACAGCCTTGTCTGATATCATTAGATCTAGCAAAAGCATCTGACTGGGAATCGTTAACTAGTCATTTTGCAGTTGGGGTGGAATAAAAGGAACATAATTTTGGCCCTGAACTCTGTGCCCACTCCGATATGTTGAAAGGCCAGGTCCAGGAGGTTCCAATTGATCCTATTGAAAGCCTTCTCTGCATCTATAGAGACAATGTATTTTGGAATCTTATGTTTTTTTAGCATATGAGATAAGATGTATTGTATGTAGGGTATTGTCTCTTCCCTCTTGGTCTGGGACAAATCCCACTTGATTTACTGATTCTTTTGCAAGAGAAAGTAGGTTGTGGAACAAAACTTAAAACATTACTAAAAATGTAAGGTTTCAGGAGTACTGTGTTGGGTTAATACCTGGAGTTGTTTTAATCATATTTATAAGGATATGTTTGTAGTGTTGTCAAGAGGAAGAAGGGGGAATACATGCCCTTCTATAGGGGTTTCCTCTAAATAAATAAATTAATAAATACATTTCCCCCAAGAGGTTTCCTGCAGGCAATTTTGTCTCCAAAGGTTTTTGCCCATTCGCTGCAGTTGTCTGCTCAGCCATTATGAAACATTGAAATGGTAGTGATCACAGGTTATGTACATTTTTTGTTTTGTCAGAATATGTGGTGTTTTTTTCTGGAGTTGATTTTGAGTTTCTATTTGTTACTCACTACTCCTCAAATCAGAATATAAGAAATGGTTTGGATCAGGTAAAAATAGAGATACAAAGCAATTGACAATATTATGGATAATCGAAAGCTAACACCGATCTCTCATAACACTCAAGGCCTCAACTCCCCCATAAAGCATAAAAAAATGTATAATTCTTTGAAAGTAGATATTATAGGGTTACAGGAGACTTACTTTGTTAAAAGATCAAGATGATTTTTTTATACAGGGAATGCGAAGATTGAACATTGAGGGGTGGCCCTGTGTTTAGCATAACATATATACATATATATATATATAATGTCAAGAAAGAGAAGTTGGGGATCAGGTGGGTAGACACTTGTTAGTGGTGGGGGCTAATGAATGCAAGCTGATTTCTCTTTTGGTATACTATACCCCCTAAGCGGGCCAGGTTATATTTTTTCAAGATTTATTAAGGCAAATTTCTGATCCTGGGAAACTCCAAGGTTGAACGACAGCATTCTGATAAAACGAGGAATGGTTGAAGAGATTGAAAAATCAGTTGGTGAATTTTTTGCTTTTAACAAACCCAAGTACACATCTCCCTTAATAAACTAGGAAGCCCATAAAGCAAGGCAGAGGGGAGATTTCCTCCAGAAATAAGAAACAGGTCAGTCAATGCAGTTAAAACTGAATAAAATAATCTTCTATTCAAGGATAAAAGGAACAGACCTGGTGCAAGGGGGATAGTGGCTGTTTAGGGAGAAAATCAACTGTCTGTACTAATTCAAGGCAAAGGAACAGCTTCTTCGAGTGTCCCAAGCCTTACCTGATTTGGAGTTCCAGGTGCATATTTACCAATGTTTTTGTGGAAATTTCACACTGCTTACTATATCGAAGGCTGTGATGTATGTTACAGTTGACATTTGACTGCAGCACATTCTGATTTTAAATTTGTCTTTGGGATTTAACCAGCCTTTTTTCCCTTGGATTCTACGCATGACTTGGCTGCTTTGACATATGTTTAATGGTGGATATTTACTCCTCCTTATTGAGTTTGTTGATGTGTCGTTGCACCCTGCTATGGTGAAGCCCTATGCTGAAATATGTTTGACATAGTCCAAGGATTTCCCAGGGACCGATACTCCCCTAATGAAGCAGGATTTCACCTACGAAATGCGTCTGATTTATACATATTATTATACAAATGTATGAAACTTTGGATATTTGTATTGTCATTTTCTCGTTGGGATTGTTGTATGAAAATTTTTTTATTTATTTGTATATTATCATAAAAATTATGAATTTAACTTCATATTTAGCCACATGGAAATCTCTTACTTTTTTCCTCACTGTATGTGAAGGTTGGCCACCACTTGGCCTCGCTGCTTTTTGTTATGGTGGATTCCTGCATTTTTGTTGATGCACAATTAAAAGAAAAGTGCTGCTTCACAATAAATTTGTTAATTCACAAAAAAGGCTTTAGGGAATGTGAATAAGGTAATATGACATATTCCTTGTACACCCAGGAGCTTGCAATCTTAGACCCTCCTGGGCTGTGGGGGGGCCCTCCAGCTTTTTCAAACGCAGACCATTCTTACAAAGGGGGGGAAGCTTTAGACAAAACAAATATTACCAGTGCCAGAGCTCAGCTATAAAAAGATAAAAGAAAGACAAAGAGGAACTTAAGCCATTTTTTGTAATTCTTGATATAGTATGAATGGTATTATTGTCAATATACCTTGATCAGTCAAACGTTAAACAACCTGTCTACTAATATGTTGGTCCCCCTTGTGCCTCCAGAACAGCTTTAACGTCTCAAGACATGTACTCCCCAGGACACCTAAAGGTATTCAGTGATACCTTGACACAAAGACAATTAGCATCAGATTATTTTAGGTCTTCCCTTCGCCAGCGTGCCCTTTTTGTTATAGTGTATTCTTCTGCTAAGACTTCCCCTGTTAAACAACACACAACTATCCATATGATCTGGCCAGCCTTTCTCCCCTCTTTCCCCCTCAGTAAGTCTTTGACCAACCATTTTGGCGATGACTCAATTATCTCAACATCACAGCTTGGCCCTTGAACTCAGATTCTTACACTTGTCCACAATACCTGCTTCCAATATATCATCTTTACTGGCTGTCTGATATATCTTCTCACCCTTTGACAGGTGCCATTGTAATAGGACGTAACCTGTGAATGGTTTTAATGTTTTGGCTGATTAGTGTACATTTATTTTTGTTTATAAATACATTGGTAACTTGGTATAAGTCCTAATCTATTCCAGATCCTTGGACTTATACCAAACAAATTTTTCCCGTAAGAATTAAAACAAAAATGATTAATCCGTTCCCATGAAAAAAAAATTCTATTGCTATTGGCATATTATACATTGATGGGGCTGTATGAAACAATTTAAACACTGCTTAATACTAAAATACATAAACACTAAAGCAATTAGATAAAATAAATGAAAATTTAACCTCACTTTACCTTGCTGAGAATAGTCGAGTGCCTACTAGGATGGTGCTGAGAAGGGAGAAGGAGAAGATGTTATGTAATTCACAGAGAGTTATAGCACGGGTTGTTCACTGAATGGTAGCAACTGGCGTACTGTCGCTCGTGGACAGTCGCGGCTTTGTCTCGAGAGAGGTAAATAAGGGTAGCACGTGGTGTTATGACTCATTTTGACCCATACAAGTTCTAGCAAAAAGATTGTATACCAAGCAAAATGTTTTGTGTCCAAACAGGACTTATACCAAGTTGGACTTATTCCAAAGCCGACTTATACCAAGTTACCACTGTACTTGCTGTTTATACAGTACATACATCACAGTTTTATATGTAAATGATAACCAAGCATTTAAAAAAAAAAAAGGTTCATTTTCGCAATGGCTGTATTTGCATGTTTAAAAATTATGCAGAGGCATGGTTGGCAATCAACATTGTAAAAATATGTACCGTCTCTATCCCCATCTAAAGTGTATTAACTAAATAGGTCAGTGTGTTGTTAAGGCCAGGTTGCACTGCTTTAACATATAAAAATGTGTATTAAGTGCTGTGCTATTCATTTTTCATAGCATCTTATTCACACACCTATGTACCATGCAACATACCACAAAACATATTTATGCACATTTATGTGTATGTGCATTCATAACAGAGTAACGCATGTCATTACGTACTGTACCACACCACAGAAGTGTAAACCCAGCCTTAGGATGATTGGATATTATGTAAGGACTTACCTTATAAAAAATACAGACCAATAAGAGGAAGTGGGCTTATCATTTTACAGTTTTTAAAATTATTTTTTCATATTACTTAATGTGCACCCATACTTGGACTATGGCCAATTAAGTATTTATATATTATGAACAAACAGTAAAAGCTCTTTAAAGCACAAGCTCAATCTTAATATGGGGCATTGTTTTTGTAGTACAGCTAATTGCCATTCATGTGTAAAGGGTCTAAGGCTATGTATACACGTGCAATATTTGTCGCTGGAAACGAACGATTAACAACTGATCGTTCGATAACTGTTAACAAAAAAAGTGCACAATGACAGGCCACTGACGCCGATGAACGAGGAGTTTAGCTGGATTCCTGGCGGATCCATTTGGGCAAAGATCATTCACTATCTATTGTGTGTACAGTCATTCAGTGATCGTGGATTGTTCTGTGGTACACTTTCACCGGTACACATCACTTCCTGCATCGTATATAGTGTGTATACATCATGCATCATGTTTTAGGATATGTGCATGTGCATACATCATTGACTATACAATCGTTCAAAATAATCGTGATCAATCATTGATCTGTCGTTGATCGTTCATTTTCTAACGACACAATATTACACGTGTGTACCTAGCCTTAGTGTGCAGGTGTCGGTAGCCCTGCAGATTGAGAGAATGTATGGAATATTTTTAAAAATCTGTGAAGTTTCTTTAACCACATTTTTACTTTATATCCCATCTCCTCCATTTTCCTACTTTATATGGTATGGCAGCTTCCATTTTTTTTTTTATTGCTTTTATGAGATCTGTCATTTAATACTCTTTTATCATGGAAGGATATGGGGGTTACATCACACAAAAGGAAGGTGGAACATAACCTGACTTCAGTCTCTGTTGTGCTCTTTGACTTCTTTTTAAGAGTATGCACATGCTTAAATATCCATTGTCTGTTCACAGGTGCATTTTAGAAAAAAAGGGTGGCTTAGAATATTAAATTTATCAAGTCTACAGTAAGTAACATGAGCAAGTCTACTGAGGGTCCATGGCTTTTCCTAAATGTTAGTTGTATGACAGCAAAACATTATTAATAACTATTGTTATTACCTAGTATGTATAGTGTGCCAACATATTAGGCAGCGCTTCATAAAGTCCTTAGTCATGTCACTAGCTGTCCCTCAAAGGTGCTCCCACCATACACATATATTATTACCACAGTCTAAGTATAACTTTGGGGGGGAATCCAGTTAACCCATCCACCTTTTTTTTTTTAAATGCTAGAAGAAACTAGAGAACCCAGGGTAAACATGAAAACATGGGGAGAACATGCAAACTCTATGCAGATAGTGATCTGGCCGAGAACCTGGAACCTAGTGCTGCAAAAATATTGCTAACCTCTGAGCCAATGTGCTATTCAAAACATCTCTGTTTTTTGCAAGGATTATCTCTGTAAAAGAAGTACTCCACCCAAAGGAAGATATCAAACAAGACAGGTTTTTTGTTGTGCCTGACCTGTAAAATTGAACATTATATACAGGTAGAGAAAGAGAGAGAGATAGGCCTTTTGTGGCACAGTAATTGATTGTGTATGTGTTTATTTAATAGGAGTTGTTGTGGTCTAATCTAGACTTAACTCTTCTGTGCTAGAACCTTCTGCTAACACAGTCCTACTATTCTAAATAAAGTGAATCCGTTAACGGTATCAACATATATGAAAACCAACAGACATACCCTGTTTCCCCTATGATAAGGCACTGTCTTATATTTTTTGAAATGCCAAAATATGCCCTAGGTCTTATTTTCAGGGGGATGTCTTATTTTTCCATGAAGACTACAGTACACATTTGTTGTTGAAAATCACTCATGTGCCATTCATTGTCCCCTTCTGATCACTTTGTGCCATTGATTGTCCCCTGGGGTTGGCACACCTATTTATGATACTAAAGAGGCAGGGTCACTATTCTACTCTTTTCTGCTTCATTTTGGAGCATATTACTGATATTCTTTGTAAAATAAATCTTTCAGTTTTACTGAATGATAAGAAAACAACATAGATAGAATAACACAATCGAAAAAAAAATACAAAGTACAAAAGGACAAGGACAAAAAAAGAAAAACCGAAGGACCATAGCAAGGGTATATAGACCTTCAACATAAGTCACAGTAGCAATTTAACTATTACAATCTAACTACATTTGTATTCGAACACTATTGTACCCTGTTTACATATCTCAATAAAAATCAGTTAAAATTAAAAGATAAACATAAATAACAAAAAAAGGAAAGTAAAAAATAGAAAAACAAGAACTTTTAAAGCCAAGGTAAGGGGGATGGGGGAAAAAGAGGGAAGGAAAAAAGGAGGGGGGGAGAAGGAGTGGAGGTGAAATAATTAAGGGATAGATAGAAGAAGGTTGTGTTGGAGACAAAAAAATAATATATTCGTCAATCGCCCCCCTAGCTGCAGTATATCAATTTACCACTATTAGAGGAAATTACGAAATTATGGAGAATCTTTATAATCCCAAGCCAACCAGGTAAACTTAAACTGTTCCGATCTGTCATCATCTTCTGCTACTAATTGTTCTATATACCCTGTTTCCCCTATGATAAGGCACGGTCTTATATTTTTTGAAATACCAAAATATGCCCTAGGTCTTATTTTCAGGGGGATGTCTTATTTTTCCATGAAGACTACAGTACACATTTATTGTTGAAAATCACTCATGATCACTCATGTTCCATTGATTGTCCCCTTTTGATCACTCTGTGCCATTTGCCATTGATTGTCCCCTTTCTGATCACTCATGTGCCATTGATTGTCCCCTTTCTGATCACTCATGTGCCATTGATTGTCCCCTTTCTGATCACTACTATATGTGCTATTGATTGTTCCCTTCTAATCACTGACTCACTTTTTTTTTGGCTTCTACGGCCGGGTAACAGACTCTGTTAGGGCAGGGATCAGCAGCTTGCTTGTCCTTTGAAGTTACTTTCAGTTTCACTCTGCACTGCAGCCAGCATCGAGGAGTCACACAGAGGCACACAGTATCAGGTATCGGAGGATGTCTTATTTGTGGGGGATGCTTTATTTTAATTGTTTGAGCAAAAATCGGGGGGTGGCTTATTTGATGGGGATGCCTTATCATCGGGGAAACGCGGTATATGCAAAGTTATTCTCCGAACCCCGGCGAGTTTTGCCCAAAAGGGGCTTCCTCGGTGGGTTTGAGAATTCAAAGCTAAAGAAACACATAAGATATAATACAATTATTATAGTCCATAATATATAATGACCTTATAATCTTTGACATTCTCTAATTAAACTAGGAAGTACTATATCCACTTCATTCATCTCAAAAGGGGGATGAATTGGGATAATAATATTTAGCAACAATCAAGTAAACCAGTAAAATGTAGTCAACTTACTTGTCTGTCAATTAATGTCTCTCAAACACCGCGTTGAATAGTGAGATAAAGTGAACCAACTATCAAAAATGTGGTAAAGATCCTAAACAAAAAAAATATATAAATAATTACTGTTAGAGTAATATTATATATATCGTCTATAGTGACTTTATTTTCAATACATCATTCTAAACTTCTCCCTGACATATATTATATTATGATAGAATCAATACAAATATAAATTTTTTTACTTGTCAGTAAGTCGTGATCTAAATTAAAAAATTAATTTGGCTGTTTGTCCATATGAGTATTGCGTTGTTTAAAATAAATTCACCATGGAGATTGTTCACCCCGAAGAAGACGGCAGCATAGGTTTTCTATGATAATAAAATTTAGGGTAATATATGTTCGGATGTTATAGGAACATTAGAATATGTTCTATATCCTATATTGTATTCGTGGACATGGATCATCATCATTGCTTACTGGATATACATTGATGGTGCAGTATTTTTCGTGGATGATCAAACTGATATTTAATTAGTTAGTCGTGACGACTCTATCCTGTGGAGTATATAGATAAATCCATCCAAGGGGACATTTTGGTTATATTAATCAATAGAATAATAATTAGCAATTAATGGCCACTATATGACATACCTTTAGGGATTTTATATTCTTTTCCAAGAGAAAGTTTTTATTTGCACAATCAGTGCTGTGACACAAAACACATATATGTATATGATACCAGACTTAAAGTTATACTTTTTAAAATGAATTGTTCAGTTGTTCAGGTGTTATAATTTTTGTTTATATCGTGGGCCTGTAATTCTTAGGATTAACTCCCGGGTAAAATAATTATCTTTATTTAATATATTAGTATCATAAATTATAATATATTACATAAATATAAATCATTATTATAAAAAATAATGAAATATTAGACCACAACAATGTAATTTATCAAAAAAAATTTCAAAAATTTCTTACTGAAATATTCCAAACAAGGGTGCAATATTATTGATAAATAATAATATAAATTATATGCAGATTTTAGAAAAAAAAATATTTACTTTTTTAGTAGACATCCCGGATGTGGTAGATTTTGAAGCAGGGTGCTGCACAAAGCCCAACATCACAGTCAGGGCGTTTCTTTGCGTTTCTTCCTTACTCTGTCATCGGTCTTTGAGCAGCAAACCACGCACATCCTTGTAGGTGCTGCCTTTTTCGGGGTTTGTGGGATGTATTCAACAAAGTGACGACCGGTCAGGCTTTCTGGGTTGACAACGGTGGAAGCACGACGTCCAGGTCTGTTCATAGCCACTGATGGTGTTTGGTGGTTCTTGACTATGGATTCGAAAACTTGCAAAATGAAGTCTGAATGATTCACAGGCCTCTGACTATTTTTTTTTGTTCAGAACGTAGGCATTCCATAGGCACTGCTCAACAAGATGCCTGAAAATCTTCTTGTGATACTTCCTTTGCTGTTTCCTCATCGCTGGGTAGAATGGTCATGGCTTGGTCAGCTCTGTTGACACCTCCCATGGTGTTGTTGTAGTCAATCACCACCTGTGACTTCATCACTTCTTTCCCACATTTTGTGTGTACCAGAACGGTGGAGGCATCATGGACAGTACGCATCAGGCACACATCTTTCTTGTCACGCCATCTTAAGGCCATCATCTTTCTTTTCTGCCAGGCAACAATTTCTCCTGTCTTCAGCTTCCCTTTTGCAAACAGTGATGGCAGGTTGCGCCGGTTAACGATTCCATAGGCATCTGTTCTGTGTCACAGAAGGAACTCGTAAAGCTCAAGAGAGGTGTAGAAATTGTCAGTTGTGACACAATAGCCCTGATCTAGCAATAGCTCAATGAGGGATAGCACTGAAGATGTTGCCAATCCATAATGGCTGTATCTGGGGTTGAACTGTGTCCCTTTTCCAGTGTACAGTACCGTATTCCATATGTAGTCAGATGATGATTCGCACAGCATATAGGTCTTCACACCAAATCGTGCCCTCTTTGACGCAATGTACTGCACCCAGCTGAGCCTCCCCTTGTAAGCCATTAGACTTTCGTCAATGCTGATATCTCTTTCTGGCACATACGTTTGCTGGAAATTTTGTAGAATCATCTGGGACACTTTCCAAATTCTCATTGTTTCTTCATTGTTTGCAAAGTGCAGGTACTTCATTATGAAGGAAAAGCGGTATTCTGGCATGACTGTGCCAAAGAATGGAGTGGCAATCATTTTGTTCTTGGACCAGTACCACTTCTGCACAGGTTTGCCCACAACTCCCTGCAGGATCACCAAGCCCAAAAACAGCCAAATGTCATCCTTGGTCACAGGTTCCCACTTTCTGCTTCTTGCAAACCTCAGGTGTGGAGCACCTTGTTGTTGTGCAGCGTACCTGCATAAAACAAAATAAAAAATGTATTTTATGATATGTTCTTTTATAGTGTCAAGGTAATATGTTAGCAAACAAAGACCAGCATATATGTTTGCATAAAAAAAAGAAATTTCAAAAAGTTAGCAAACACAGAGCAGCATACATGTTGGCATAAAAAAATGTAAAAAGTTAGCACAGAGCAGCACACATGTTGGCAAAAAAAAAAAAATTAGCTAAAAATTTCAAAAAGTTACCAAACACAGAGCAGAATACATTCGCATAAAAAAATTTAGCAAAAAATTAGCAAACAGAGTGGCTTACCTGTTTGTCTCCGCAACAATTTTTTCGATAACTTCATTGGTCAAAAACAACTTCAGGTATGCCAAGGGGTCGTCGCATTCAGCCTCAATTTTCATCCCAGGTGCGCCGTTGAATAGAAATCTTGGCGGTGCTGCTTGGTCCGCATCAAGGTCAATAGGACACCATGTGCGCACAGCACTGACCTCAGGTCCAGAATCATCACTCAGTTCACTTTCGCTATCCGATGACAAATTTCCTGGTGATTCCACAAAGGACTCCAAATCGCTATCGCTGCATTCAAATTCCTCCAAAACAGTGCTTGCGCCGGCGAAATGCCTTTTGGATGCCATGTGGTCTCCAGCAATCAGTCAGGAACAATCAAGGTCAAAGACAAAGTGATCAAATGATACATTCAGGAAGTGATCTAAAAGTCATCAAAAGGTCAGATCAAGGTCAGGGCTAATAGTGGGCAAAATGTAAATCAGGGCACTGGGCAATGATGCTTGGTGCACTACAATATGTATTTGTACTTTTATTTTATGTTTTGCTGTGTTTTTTACTGTAAAAAATAATTAAACGCAGATTACATAGTAATCTGCTTTTAAATTTCCCACCCCCAAAATCCATCACTCAATCGCATCACCCGGATGATGTCACACATCTTGCCGGGTGATGCGGTGGGGATGTCCCCGCCCTGCTCACTCTCCTGCTTGGATCACCTGGAGGCTGATCTTCGGGTGATGCGAGCAGCTGCAGTAGATTCAGGGGGTGCTGCCAGTGGGAAATCTGCGCTGGCATCACCCCTGGAATTTACTATTGGTGATCGCATCTGCAGTTAGATGCGATGCACCAAGCAGAAATCCTGCATGGTGCATCGCATCTAACTGCAGATGCGTGCAGCGGGCTGGTGGGACCCGGGCGGTATTTAAATTTTCTGCCCGGCCACGCCCCCCGACGAAGAAGTGCCTCGGCATCACAGCGGGATCGTGCGATCGCCGCTGGAGCGCAGGGCTAATGTAAGGGGGACCCCCAAAGTTACCCCGAGATTGACTCAGGGTTTCTGCTTTGCATTGCATTGTTTTCCCACCCTGAGTCACACTCGGGATTACCGCTAGGGGGGTTAAGGTTCATAAAATGGTTAAGGTTCAGTCACATACATGTGTTCATATTAGTCCAAAAAGGGGAAATAAAGACAGCCAAGTAGTTAGAATAGAATTATGGTATATTGATGAGGGATCATACCCTTCAATAACCTATACTAATATATATATATATATATATATAGATAAATAATTTCATGTGATCATATGGAAAAACATAATACTGGACAATGACAACCCTTTTAAACAAAGGAGGCAGCATAAAAATATATATGTCAGTGTTCTCCCCAGAAATTTTTTGCAGCCGGGTGGTAGGAAGCTGTAGCCTGGTGGTAAAAAAGAGGGTGTGGCAAAACACGGCAAATTTAGTGCTCCAAGTTCTTTATGCCATGGGTATCCAGTAACCTCTTATTGTTTCAATGTTCTGCCTTCTTCCAATTATTTGTTACAACTTTGTAATGCCTGCCCTATTAATATTTCCAATTTTTCTATTCTATGTATTTTGCCACAACTGTCCTATGCCATGTATTGTGACCTAACTTACTAGTGTTCTAAGTTTTAAGAGTGTAGTTTTAGGGGATGTTAGTCACAGATGTTCCCCACTTGTACCTATATTTTTGGTTTCTTACACCTCCCCATTCCCCAATTAAAGTTCGGAATGTTAGTTAAGTGGACAGGAATGTGTACCAGGGCAGGGAAACCCATTTTAATGGGCACAGTGTTTTATGCTCCAATGATGCTGTAGTTATGAGATTGCAGGGGGTTTTGTACCCCCACCTCCGACAAATTGGTGTACAAAGTAGCAGACAGTAGTTTCATAGGTATAGATTTGTGACAGGTAGGTATATATTTAGGGGCCCCACCCCAATGTTCCTTGCTATGTTTGTGGTTCCGGGGTCCCCAATTTGCACTTTCAATTCAGGACTCCTAGTTCCACTTTTCCCTGAAACGGCAACCCCAAACTTTTTACATTTGTGACCCCCATATCTTGAAATTCTTTGAACCTGGGGGGCTGAAATAACTAGTATCTACGAGGGTCCCCTGTACACCCTGAAAGTTACAGGTCATTGTGACATACAGTTTAGGAGATATGGAGGTTTGTACACAGAGCTGTGAGGCTGCAGAATGGCATGCAGACTTTATACACAGTGGATACATTTCACAGGCAGATTTTTTTTAAACAGAAATCCAAGCTCGTACTATGAGATGGGGGCAGGGCTGCCTGTGTCTCCTTCACATGAAGGCTGAACTGTGTGCTCACCTCTCATCGGCAGCAGCAATCCTCTGAACGGATGACACAGAGCAGCCTCACTGAGATCCGTGCATCCGAGGATGAGAGCTGCCGAGAGCTGGGCGGGGTATTCAAATCAGCCGGGCGGAGCAACCGGCTAAAAACCTCTGGGGAGAACTATGTATTTTTACTACATATCACGCACACTGTGTGTGAAAATATTGTTAATTTAAAGGGGAATTGGACCTAATAAAACTTTAATAAAACGTTATTTATTCTCTAATGTCATCAAAGGTAATAAAGGACAAAGTATTGGATTTTAGTTGGTTTCTAACAGCTTAGAACTGTTGTATTTTTACAGGGCTGTTGTAGGATTACACGACTGCTAGCCTACAAGTCTTTTTGTAACACAGAAACCCATTTCATGTGTTGTGAACTTTGAATTTATTTACAGTTCTAACTGAAACATATAAATATTTTATATGTTATAGTGCTTTTACTGCTCGCCCAGAATATGGCCACAGGTTTCCATTGACAACAAGTCTTTTGGAAATGTTTCATAGCCCAAACATATGACATTTGTAAGAATCTCTGAAAAACAATTTGTATTGCTCGCTAGGCTAAGAAATGTTACAAAACTATTTCTAAGAATTTTTCTGTCAACTAGTCCACTGTTAGGGTAATTGTATGCAAATGAAAGCAAATCATGAATTTGTTACTCCACCCTGCAGTGGTCAATGAACAAGGATGTCCTAATGATCCCTAGGCAAAAGTATAGGAATTGCATGGTTAGTGGAGAAAGCTATTGTAAGAATGTTCTATTAAAAAATGGAAGAAAAAAAGAAAACGTTTTGGACTAAATTAGATTGATGCAATTATTTGAGACCTAAACACTCAAGTGAGTTTGATAAAGAAGAAATGAGTGTTGTTATTCCAAAGGTTCAGCTACCCATACAGTGGTTCTTAAAAGTGTGAACCCTTTGAAATGTTTCTATATTTTTATATTAATGTGACCTAATATGTCTGCTGATTATTAAACATATCCTAAAAGTAGATGAAGAAAACCCAGCTAAACAAATTCAACAAAATTTATAGTTGTTTATAGTTATTGTATTTATTGAAAAAAAAGAAAAAAGATCCAATAACATATTTGTGTGTGACAAAAATAAATGAATTCTTAGAATTTTTGTATAATTTAAAGATGAAATTAGAATTTGGTGTTTTCAATCAATGGGATGACAATCAGATGTGAGTGAGAGGCCAGCCCTGCTTTATGTAAAGAATTGGGATCCATCAAACCTTAATCACAGACAGTACACATTTTTGGATGTTTATCATGACTTGAACCAAGGACCTCAGAAAAAAGAGTTGTTGGTGCCCATAAAGCTTTAAAAGGTCACAAGTCCATTTCTAAAGAGTTTGGACTCCACCAATCAACAGATTGTATTAAATGGAGACAATGCAGGATTATTGTTACCCTACCCAAAGTAATCGACCATCAATGCTAACGCCAACTTCAAGGCGTGTAAGGGGCCAAGAGGTTACAAAGCAACCCAGACTAACTTCTAAACAACTGAAGGCCTGTCTCATATTGTCTAATGTTGATGTTCACTATCAGGAGAACACTGGACAGCAATGGTGGATATAGGTAGCAAGGAGAAAGCTACTACTCTTTCCAAAAAATATTGCTGACTGTCTACAGTTTACTAAAGATCATGTGGACAAACAGGAAGATTGTAACAATGTTTTGTAGATGGATGAAGTCAAAGTAGAAATTTTTGGCTTAAATGCAGAATATGACATTTGGTAAAACAAAACTAGATGGCTTGCCCATCATTGGGCCTGATTTACTTAAGCTCTCCAAGCATTGAGAAGATACACTTTCATCAGTGAAGCTGGGCGATCCAAAAATGAGGAATATTTAGAACCTCTGTTAGATGTGTATTGTTGACCGTGTGCCCACCACATTCAAAAATATACTGCCAATACTTAAGTACTTAAGTACTGTTGTTGGACCACCAACATCCCTGGGTTCAAGCTATTCTGTAAAAGTAATAAGCCAAAAATCCTCCAAGCTAATTTGCAACACTGACACAAAAGTTTCTAGAAACATTTAGTTGTAACTTTGGATTATTTTACTCAATACCTACAGTAAACATACGTGCAATATACTTTGACTCTTTTGTTTATTATAGTTAAGCTATTTCTGTGAAGGTTCTCATTTATCCCAGGCCATTGCATATCTGTAGTTAGTAACATTCAGCTGGGTTTTTTTTTATTGTTGACTAAATACAACTAGATTAACGTTAAGTAATGTTAGGTGTTAATTTGTTCAGTTCATATTAACCCAGAAATAGTAATATTTAAATATTTTAAGAACTACTGTACATTGTAATTTCTGCTTCCCAAATCAAGTATCAAACTGACTTGATCTTGTGTCAGTTTGCAAGCATTGGGAATTATACCTATGAAAGATTGCACTTATTTTCTCCCTAGCTTGGTTATAAGCAATTTAATAACCGTTTGTATTGGTAAAGGCATGTTTTTTTTTTCTCCTGCACAAACTAGGCATTAAATGAAAATGCTTCTGTTGCTGCTGCTTTTATGTTTACTACTGCTTCTGTTTCTTTATTAAGTTTCTGTAGTCTAGCATTATACCAGTTTGCCTAGCTAAATATTTGCATGCCTGGCAAAATTGTACTTTCATTTTTAAGTACACTTTGTTTTTTGTTTTTTTTTGTTTTTTTTTTTTCCAATTACCTTCTGTCCTTTAGCAAATTAGAAGGCCGGATGAAATCAAAGGAGTTACTAATAGAGTTGGATCCTTAAAAGTAAATATATTTTAAAACCTTATGTAATAGTATTTACTGTGTCCCCTTTGTCTTACTTTTATTTTCTTTTGCAGTACTGTTTTTTGTAGCTTTTTTGTGATTGTTGTATTTTTTTAATGTAAATAACATACCAATTGCCAACCCCGGTCTGTTTATAGTGCACATGTAACTTCCTTTGGTGTTTTGGCCATGTAATTTGCTTGTTTGTGTCATTGAGACTTAATAACTCTTGGTTAAAAATACAAATTGGGTTGTTAGATGTAATTGGACAATCATGATGGATGCATTTAGAAAAAAGGAATACATATCTGCATATTTGGATCAGCCTGTGAAAGTGTCAATACTTGCTGTTGGCATGACAAAAGTAGAGAACAGAACAGAAGAAAATTAAAAAGCCCCTCTGTGTGCAAACCTTTAGTGAGCTCTTTAAAAACCTGTGACAAAAGGCTTTGGACTTCAAATGCAATAGCAAATAGAGCTTGTATTCCATTTGCATCAGTGTGATCAGACATTGCACATTGAATCAGCCTGGTTTGGATTGCTTTTGCTACATCTTTTTCTGGTACTAGGGTGGAATCTTTGAAAGTACCTATATGAAGACTTAGGTCAAGTTCTATGTATCATATGTATCAAGCTTCAATGGCACCTAAGGCATGCTAAAATGAAAGGCTATCTTACCATGCCATTAGAGCTAATAAAAATTTATTAAAATAGGGCCCTAGCACCCTAAACGAACATCCAGGCTTTCAGGTTCTACACAACATGGAATTGGATTGCTATTCAGCATTAAACATTTAAAGTCTGTTTGTCATTATTTGTTGCATTATTGCAATAGTGTTGCATCATTTTTGTTTGAATCTTTTTGGTTGTACTTTGTTCTCAATTTGCTCATCCTGGGTTGCAGGATTAGGTTGTCCCTCTTCTTATTCACTTTTATCATCAGGATCTCTGTGCTGTACTTCCAGCACTGTACTTTTTGCCTTACATACCTGCCTTACTCTGTGACAAACGCTCTTTCAGCCCGCACCCCTGCGCATCGACATCCAGCACGTTAAGCAACAGTCCACGCACCAGCAGGCTGAAGAGGGGCCGTCACGGGGCAAGGTTCACCACTCTGATAACCCTTTGCCACACACACCATCACAGGTAGACTGCACAATGTGCTTAGATGGAAGCACGCACCATTACCCTTGACAACCGCAGTTATGCTTCTGCTTTTTTAGTGCCATCCGCTGCCACTTCAGACACTTTTTATAGTGTTTAATAAGTAAAAACATACAAAAACAGTGCATACCATGGTTTCCAGGCTTTCCTGAGGCCTAGGTGAATAGTCCTTGGTCTCAAATTGCTCACCATAATGATCCAACTTCAAATCAGTCAACTACTACTTTATACAGAATGGTATATTGGAAATATAAAGATTATGAATGTGTTTCAGAATACATCTCAGGGTTCAATCAGGGCCACTCTTCTAGTCTTATCTGAGTTTTATGACACCTGGAGACACAAAATACCAACTTTTTCAATGGGTGTTGTAAACTAGAGGTTCTGGAAGGATGTAGCTTGTCAGATCAAGGAAAATCTGATAGGTCTGTTTGAGAGACAATTTCGAACAAAGACCATATGTTATATTTAAAGCAAATATCAGGACCTAATATTTTCCACAATATCACATATTCACCTTATTTTTTGACTCGTGCTATTCATGAAGTTCATTTACATACCTACATAGACCTACATAGGAGTAGGTACTCCAAAGTACTTGTTCTGAACTGATGGAAATCTTCACTTTTCATATATATATATATATACCGTATTTTTCGGACTATAAGACGCTCCGGCCTATAAGACGCACCCAATTTTAAAGGAGAAAAACCTAGAAAAAAAAGGTATATATATATATATATATATATATATATATATATATATATATATATATATATATACACACACACACACGAGAAAGATAAATGTTTGCCAACTGATCCAATTAGATTAGTAAACAAAGTTTCTCTAGGTGAATGACTCATCAGAGGCTCCTTGGGCACATCTCCTGGTGCTGGTCTTCAATACACTCCAATAAAGTAATTAGAAAAGGTAAAATTTACTGCACATTAGACTGCATCACAGTCTATTATTCACTAGATAGCTGAAGTGGTCATCTCTGGCATGTATAACACTCCAAAGTGTTATTTTATGATCTTTGAAAAGCACATAAACCTCAGAAGTTATTGTTGCTCCTATCCTCTAAATAAAGGTTGGCACGGGCCGGAATGACTGTTCTGACTAAAGCTATTGGATGTTGGTAAGCATCTTCAGTTTAGTAGCCTTTTCAGTCTTTCATTCTTTCATTGTCTGAGAAACACATTTGAAAAGAAGACTGATACGTCTCAAAAGGACGTATCAAAATGGAGAAGGAGCTGGAGTAAAAAGCCCTTTCCTATATATAATACATAGTAAAATGAACTGGTGTAATTTCAACTAAACTAACCCCCCTAGGGTTCTAATTCTGTCCGTATTTTCATGCAAGAAGCGGTAAATTTTTTTGCATGGAAATGTATTATACATTTTAGGCCAATAATTCTTAGGCATAGCTCACGGAAACATGTCTAATATTTTTTGTAGACCTACACAGTCCAGCCTTGTGTAGGTCCACAATCTTGTCCCTGATATTCTTAGACAGCGCTTTGGTCTTGGCCATGCTGGCTAGTTTGGAATCTGATTGATTGTTTGCTTCTGTGGACAGGTGTCTTTTAAACAGGCACTGTAACAAGCTTGGATTAGGAGCACTCCGTTACAGAGGGTGATCCTAATCTCAGCTCGTTATCTGCATATAGTGGAGACACCTGGGAGCCTAAAATCTTGCTGGTTGATAGGGGATCAAATACCTTTTTCACTCATTACAATGCACATCTAACTTTTGAGCACTGGGTTTTTGAGGGTTCTTTTGTTATTATTCTGTCTCTCACAGCTACAATAAACCTATTACAATTATAGACTGGTCATTTCTTCATCAGAGGGCAAATGTACAAAATCAGCAGGGGATCAAATACTTCTTCCCAATGTATATATTATATAAAGATTTCTTACAGCTATTTTGTATTGAATCCGATACAAAATTATTTGAATTTCCCAATGCTCCTCCCCCCGAGCCGTCGCGTGCATTTTTTATGTTTTTAGCGACCCTGAGTGTGACTCAGGATTATCGCTTTTAGCATGTAAATTCCACCCCGAGTCACACTCGGGATTACCGCTAGGGGGTTAATCTTTTTTAAACCAATATATTGCCAACACCATTATTAATTATTTCTAAAAAGTTAGAAGCACATACGACTTCCATAACTTTCATGGTGCCCCAATAACACAACATTGGTGACAAAATGTAAATAAATATATGTTCTCCCCTCCTATTGTGTGGTAATTCCCCCACCTCGTAGATTGTAGGCTCCTTGGGGCAGGGTCCTCTCCTCCTGTGTTACGGTCTGTTTTCATCTGTCATTTGCCCCTCCTATTTATTGTACAGCACTGCGTAGTATGTTAGCGCTATATAAATCCTGTTTAATAATAATCATAATAATAAAAACGTGTGTAAATCACTGTGAGACAGTGACCCATAACCCTATTTATAGGCGAAACCAGTGCCTAGTCTATGTTCTACAAAACTATATACACACACATTGCTCACTAGTGTTTAAACAGAACCAAATTAACCCAATTACTCACAAATCAATCAAATTGTTAAGGTGCGTACACACTTCCAATTTTTATCGTTCAAAACGAACGACAAACGATCGATTGGGCAAAAATCGTTAGTAAAAAAAGTAACCAACGATGCCGACGAACGAGGAAAGTCGTTGGAAACGAACGACCGGACCGGCGGATCGGATTGGACGACGATCGTTGAACATCGTTCGTGTGTACGGTCGTTCGTTGATCGTCCATGGGCTGAGCATGCGTAATGAACGAACGTTCGTTCACTTTCCTGTCGTGCACATAGTTCCTCTATCGCTCAAACGATCGTATCTATTGTGTGTACAATATCTACGAACGATCGTGTCGTTATCTCTATGTGCAGGATCGGTGCTATACGATCGTTCGTAGATATCGTGCAGGGTCGTTCGTTTTCCAACGATAATAATTGGAAGTGTGTACGTAGCTTTAGTCTCTTCAGAAGGATTCCTCATATACAGCTTTATCTATGCTCCAAACATTTATCATTCCCTATAAAATAATGGTTGCCATTAGCATTCAATAGAAGTTTAATGGACAAAGAACAAAAGAAAAATCTTAAAAGTTTACACTTTATCTTTACATTAAATATGTACATTTTAGCTGGTTTTGGCAATGGAGACAAAGCAATAGGGATATTTTGTGCATTCTATACATACAGATTTTTCTATTATTATTTTAAACAGGATTTAAACAGCACCAAAATATTACGCAGCGCTGTACATTAAATAAAGGTTGCAAATGACAGACAAATACAGACAGTGACGCAGGAAGAGAGGAGGACCCTGCCTCGAAGAACTTACAATCTAGGAGGTGGGGGAAATATTACACAATAGGAGGGGAGATATGTAGTGGCGTGAAGTAGTGAGGGTTTTAAGAGTCAGAAGAGGACAGGTAGGCAAGTTTGAAAAAATTAGATTTTGAGTGCTCTTTTAAATAAGCAGGTAGTAGGAGCAATAGGACGAGGAAGACCATTCCAGAGAGTCGAGGTCTAGAAAAGTCTTGGAGCCATGCGTGTGATGAGGTTATGAGGAAGTCAGTAGTAGGCTATTAGAGGAGTGAACGGAGCATCTAGGAGAGTATTTTTTATCAGGTCAGAAAGGTAAGTGGGGACAAGAACTGTGGAGGGATTAGAAGGCAAAGCACATGACTAAGGGTCGGCAGAGCAATAACATGCAGTAACCCCTCCCCCCCACTACCACTCACTCCCCCCTCCCCCTTTATGCACCCCATTATCAATCAGAAAATAACCAAGACACGATTGGTTAAATGGTCCGCAAGCCTTTTATTACAAATAACAATAAGATATTAAATAATTAAGTAAAAATAACTTTCCCAATAAAATCTTATTAACCACACCTCATATAAATATATATATATATATATATATATATATATATATATATATAAATGTGAGAGGATGAGCACATGTACAAAGAGTTTGGTGGTCTCTGGGGACAGCTAGGGGCGGACTTTGGGGATGTTGCACAGCTGAAAGGGACAGGAAATATTCCGAATATGAGGGGTAAATGAGAGGGCAGAATCAAAGGTGACGACAAGACAACATGCCTGAGGGGAGGGACAAATAACAGTGTTGTTATTAGTTAAAAATATGTCAGGGGGAGATTAGGAATGTGGGGGGGGGGAAGCATGTGTTTGGTTTTATCCAGGATGAGTTTCAGAAATCTATCAGCCATCCATGATGAGATGGCTGAGAGGCAGTATGCAACCTTATCCAGGACTGAGGGAGAGGGAGTCAGGGGTGGACAGATATATTTAGGTGTCATCAGCATACAGACGGTACTGTAAATCGAAGTAGGTTATGAGACTACTGAGAGAAGAGTTTCTTTACCATTGCAAGAAACAGTCAGACAGGTAGGAAGCAAACCAAAAGAGAGCAGTGTCACTAATAACAATGGAGTGCATGACTTGCATTATTAGGGGGTGACCAACAACGTCAAAAGCAGAGGAAAGATCTAGGAGAAGGAGGAAGAAAAGGTTGCCTTGTGACCTAGCTCTCTGGAGGTCGTTGGCCACTTTCGTTAGGGCTTTTTGGGTGAAATGGGCTGCTATAAAGCCAGACTGGAGTGGGTCAAGGAGAGAGTTGGTGCCCAGGTAATTGGTGAGTTTTTTTTAGACAGTTTGGAAACACATGGGGTGTGTGTAAACCTAAAGATTCCTGGGGCAGCCTTCTATCCTCCTTTGTATACATTACTGTATTAAAGTCTCCTCCCTCAACTTTATAGGAAGTCGGGTCCTTAGCGATCCTTTTAGACGGGTCTTGAAAAAAGCAAAGTGTGGGGGAGTTTGGGGCATAGGCGTTATATATGTGTACAGACATATTATGGAGCTCCAATTCAGTACTAACCAATATACACTCTTGGTTAACACTTAGGTCAGATTACCTCCACTTGCGCTCAGCTGCACTAACATGCTTTTTATTAAGAACTTTTTAAATTATATGTAATCATGTTTTTGCAAAGCAGTACATAGCCAAATATTACCCACACAATTCTGTACATTTCACACCCCATAAGTTTAAAAAACAGTATACCCTAATCCCAGTATCTAAGAATAAAAATAAATTGTTCACGAAAGGGCAATTTCGAGGCTGTTGCAAAAGAAATACAACAAAAATTATTGAAATGGGGATTGTTATGTCACGGATATAATTTGTGACAGTTTATGCAAGTATTGATGGGTTCAATTTGAAGTGTACAAAGAGAGATAACACAAAGACTTGAACGATTATACTATTTAACAATAAGATAGATAGACAAAACAATGCAATACTGTAATAACAATTATTAAGCGGTAACAAAAGATACTTAGCTGCGGAAGAAAACTAAATTCACTCAAAGATTCTGCTGGAAATCAATAACTTGGCAGATGATCAAAGAAACATGTTGCATCCAGCAAGCTCTGGTCAAGGCTCCTTTATTAGGTATGGCTCTGCGTTTTTAACTACTCAGGAAGGAGCTAAGACAATGGCCGGGTTTGACCAGTACTGACCCATAATCATCCTTAAACCTTACAGGATATGCTGCATTCCTTTAGGATGACCTCATATATGGTATACATATACTAGTATATACTGGTAAAACATTATTGTTGGTGAGACATACCGTATTTTTTGCCGTATAAGACGCACTTTTTCTTCCCCAAAACTGGGGGGGAAAGTTAGTGCGTCCTTTACGACAAATGTGTTATAAAATAATTAAAATAATATACTCACCCGATACCCGATCCTGCGTGTGTCTCTGGCTGCATGCAGCGTGTCTCTTCTCTCCTCTGCCAGCATCGTGTCTTCTGTCTGTAAAGCAGAGCGAAAGAAGCCGGCACAGCGCCACCTGCTGTTCACTGTCCTAACTGCCGTACAGTGGAAAAAAGCACAGAGTGATCAGAAGGGGAATTTGAATGACAGAGTCATTAGAAGGGAATTTTGAATGACACAGAGTGATCAGAAAGGGAATTTGAAAGGCACAGAGTGATCAGAAAGGGAATTTGAATGGCACATAAGTGATCAGAAGGGGAATACCGGTATGAATGGCACATGAGTGATCAGAAGGGGAATAATCTTTCAGAATCTTTTTTTTCTAGATTTTCCTCCTTTAAAATTGGGTGCGTCTTATATTCCAGAGCGTCTTATACGGCGAAAAATATGGTAATTGATATTAAATAAATTGTGCTAACCCAACAGGGATATAGCAAAAATGTTCTTAAACAAGCTTAACAAAAAGTTAACAAAAAACAATTAAAAATCTTGTTTGGGACAAAAAGAGAATTTCCAGCTAAACATCATCACACAATATTCTAACCTACATAATCAAGTCAGACAAATATGTGCAAAATATCGGCCTTTACTAACCTATATTTAAAAAATATTTGGCACCTTATCCACAAATTACATATAGAAAGCTACCCTCCTTTATGGGATAAGTTAGTTCATAGTCACTTAATATAATAAAAGTCACTGAAAATAATAACGAAAAAGAACAAAGGGGAGCCATTATATAACCACAAATACCCCTGTGGGGCTTGTAACCAATGCAGATGGCAGTGAACAATGCAATTTATACAGATAATGATAGCATTAAAATTACTATTCCAGTAGATATTAAGCCACACATTTCAAAACGGATTGAATGCAACGCCTGAGGAATTATTTATTTAGCTTTTTGTGGATGTTTTTATGTGGGAAAAACAAAAAAGCTAGGGGTGGGCAAACGGGCTGAGGATACCTGGGAATCATAGTCTAAAAGAAAACATATGAGTTTTAAAATGTTTTTTTGAAGCGGAGTTTTTTTTTCTAAATATTGTTTGGGTAGCATTTAACTATGTACTGCTTTTCAAAAAGTTTTAAATAATGTGATGTTGTCAAATTTAAAAGATTCATTGAGTATCTAGAATATAGAATGCACCTATTATATCAAATGTATTCCTATTGCATTGTCTCCAACACTTAAAAATAGCCAAAACGAAAAATGCATATATTTAATATAATGATATTTATTAGATTTTTTTCTATCTTCCCCTTTGCTAGACTTTTGGGGAAAGTTCTTGCACTGCATGGGGCGCCCAGGCCCCCCCCCCTTACATCTAATTGGTGTTGGGAAGCGGGGTTTATAGATCAGTTATCTGATCTGTACAGGGCTTGGGCGCTCCATGCAGTGATGGCGTCTGTTTTTTAACGCAATAAAGCAGAAGAGAAAAGCCAGGGTATTTGCTTAGTGGCAGTGTATTGAGAAAAACTATGTTTTCCTTATAACAGGAAGGTGCATTAAAACAATGAAAGGGCAACCTCGGGCCACAGAATGTTGAATTGCTAATTCTCACAGGAATTCTACGTCTAGTTAACAGGTCAAAAAGAACCCCCTCGGACCTTAACTATGTCAAATTGTTATAAGACACTAATATGGTTTTATGCACCTTCCTGTAATAAGGAAAAAATTGTTTTTCTCAATGCACTGCCACTAAGCAAATACCCTGGCTTTCCTCTTCTTTATTGCATATACATTATTTTATATCAGGGTATGTGGCCTATTACTAGTAGAGATTCTTTATTGGCATCCCTTTGCTTTCTTTCATACCTCTGTTTTTATGCAATGTGTCTCTGCATGGTCAGAGACATGTGGTTTTGTTTTGGGGCAGTCCCTCCCTAAGGGGGGAATGGAATCCACCCTGTTTGAGCCAGGTGCCCTAGTAATAGGTAGGCTTGGCTATTGGGCAGTTCACTTCCTCCTGTAGGGGGATGAGACCCTCCCCACACTTGTCACGTGCAAAAACACTTGGTTTAATCGCTCTCCTTCTCTGGAGGGGGGGGGGGGGGGGGGAGTTCTTGTAGATCGGTTATTCTGTTTCCACTCTCAAAACTTAACTAGATAATTTCAAGGCAGTCCATATACCTAGTGTTCCTTTTTTTTCCCTCCTGTGTTTTCTCAGCACTGGTGTAGCCACCTACTTGGCTGGAGTAATTCTTTGGCTGTCCACCATTCAGGTTAGGTCCCTTCTGTATGGTTGCTTAAGGTCACCTTGGAGGGGAGCCTCCCAAAAAAAAATTGTAGGTTTCCCTAAATGGAATATGCTGGTAGTTGAATGTACCTGCAAATGTGACAATGCAGCATTTGTGTAAAAGGTGTTATTTTTATTAATAAACAGTATTCATGTAGCGCCAGCATATTACACAGCACTGTACATTAAATAGGGGTTGCAAAGGATACAGTGACACAGGAAAAGAAGAGTACCCTGCCCAAAAGAACTTAAAATCTAAGAGGCGAGGGAAGTAGCACGCAATAGGAGGGGGGATATTGAATGGTTGGTAAGTATGTGTGTTTTAGGAGACAAAAGAGGATGGGTAGGTAAGTTTGAATAGATGGGTTTTAAGCACTCCTTTAAATAAGCAGAAAGTAGAACCAAGCTGAATAGGATGTGAAAGACCATTCCAGAGAATCTGGGCAGCTCTGGAAAAGTTTTAAAGCTGTGCGTGTAATGAGGTTATGAAAGAGGAAATCAGGAACAAAGACAGTGGTTAGGGGTGTATGTTTCTTTTAGTTTAGAAAGCCAAGTGGGCCAAGCCAAGAACTGTGGAGGGATTTGAAGGCATAGCACAGAAGCATAAATTCAATTCTAAGGTAAAATTTAAGCCAAAGAAGAGAGAGGCAGGTGAAAAGAAGTGGTAGGAAGAATGGATAAGTCTGGCTGCAGCATTCATGATAGATTGTAGAGGAGAGAGTCTGGTTAGTGGAAAGTCAGAGAGGAGGATGCTCTCATCATCATCCAGCCGAGAGGTGATAGGAGTTTGTACAAGGGGGTAAAAGAGAGGGCAAAATGTAATTGTAATTGACTAGGCCTTCAATAGCTAGGGAAAAGGAAACAGTCACCCCCTACAGACACCCTATCCTAGCCATGACTCCTGACAGTATGAATATCCCCTGATGGTGGGAATACTCATAGACGGGAGCCTAGGCCCGAATAGCCCTAGGAGTAGTGACTGGGCTTGAGACTATGGGTTCCTTCCCTGATGAAAGAACCAGTGTCTCCCTGAGGCCTAGTAACAACAAAACAACAACAAAACACCAAAAGTAGTTCAACTTATCTTAATTAGCAAAAAGAGGAGCAGGGACTCCGGAGAGGACAACACACCAGCTCTTCACATCCCAGAAGTGAATATCAACCGCATAGCATGAAGTGTGAGGCCAGACTAAATCAGCAGTAATGACCACCAGCTCCAGCTGATACAAGGGTGTGGTCATTACAAACAACAACACAGAAACAAGTAAAAACAAAGAGACTGTCAGATAACCTCACGTGCAGCTTGTCTCACAGATCTTCTAACCTTAGTCACGGAAGGGACCGCAACAATAATGCCAAGATAATGTGCCTGAGGGGAGGGACGAGCAACAGTGTTATTAACAGTTAAAAATATGCCAGGGGTTTATTTGAAATGTGAGGGGGGAAGATGATCAGTTCTGCTTTATCCAGTTTTAGTTTCAGAAATCTGTCAACCATCCATGATGACATGGCTGACAGACAGCATGACACCTTTTCCAGTACTTTGGGAGACAAATCAGGGATGGACAGAAAGATTTGAGTGCCCCCAGCATACAGATGGTACTGTAAACCAAAGAAGGATCTGAGACTACTATAGTTACATAGTAAGTCAGGTTGAAAAAAGATGAAAGTCCATCAAGTTCAACCACGAGGGTAATAAACATATCTCAGATATAAAACCCTATGGAAATTGCTGATCCAGAGGAGGGCAAAAAAAACCCTGGTACAATTTGCTTCAACAGGGATAAAAAAATTCTTTCCTGATTACAATACACAGTAAAAAAAATTTTCCAAAACACTGATTAAGCCATTAATCTGCTATAGGCAGGGATTTCAGTCTTCCCTCCTCAAGTGTACACACTGCAATAGTATCTCTTACCTGGTGATCCTGCCATGATGGGTCTAGTACAAACATTGTCCTAAAATAAAGCCATGTTCCTGTGTTTTTATCCTATCACACAGGTTTCCAACACAGACTATTAAGTGGCTGATTCAAACACAGTACATACTGCATGCATTTATACAAAAAGTGACAAAATGTGCCGCATGGAGCCATTTTCTATCAAAGCCTAGCCAGAGAGAGTAGGTAGCACACCATACCAATCTTTTTTTTTTTTTTTTTTTTTTTTTTTTTTTTTTTTAAGATTTAGGATTTTTTTTTCCAACTTTTTTTTACCATCTCAGCAAGATAACTGTTTCTGTCCACCTCAGCCCAGATTGGAATTGGTCTGTCTTTTTTGCCTTCCTCTGGACCAACTATGTCTTATAGGGTTTTATATCTGGGATATGTTTATTTCCCTAGTGGTTGAACTTGATGGACTTTTTGCAACCTAACCTACTATGTAATTTTGTAACTTGAGATTGGCCCCAGAATAGGGTAGAATTTTACAAGTGGGAAAACAAGATAAAATCCTGAACAAATTTAACTAAACTTTAACTAGAACAATTATCTATTATTTCTATATGCTATCTAAATCTAAAAAAGTTTGCCTTTATGTTTTATTATTTTTTAAATTACCTTCACAAATCTAAACAATTTGACTATCTAAAGCATAGGTTTACAACCAGACTGATTGCAATCTACTATCAATCATAGCCATGTGATGGGTAGATCGGGACCCCACCATCAAAAGTGGGATGGGTCCGAGTCCACACTGCCTACCCACCAGCCAACCACATTATTTTCCATTATATTAAGAACTTAATATACTTAGGACTTAGGTAAGCTATGAAAAGTAGAGTGCAAGTGGTGTAAATTGGGAGTGGAGGGATGCGGGGAAATGCAGAAGTGCTGGTGGATTAGAGGTGGAAGTGATAATGGCAGAAGTGCAGGTGATGCAGAGTAAAGCAGTAAGGGAATAGGGATATTTAGGTGAGTATTGAAATTTTGCTAAGTTCACTTCAAAATGTTCTAAGCAGATCCCTGTTTTTTTGGAGCTGCCTACCTCTGCTCTAAAGCATGATTTGTGCTATTAGGTTGGATTAATAAATGATAGGTAGAATTCGGGAAGCATTAAGATTCCCATAATTTGTAAAAATTATACATCTTCTTTCCGATTCTGCATACTACTAGTACGCAAAACTGCATGTCGGTGTCATTGTTTTAAATTAGTAGTTGTCTATATGTACCCCTCCTAATCTGGATAGATTTGAAAATCTGATAGAATCTGTGCTTTAAAATATTACAGGTATTTATAATATTATTTTGAGAGTTCCAAAAAGAAAAACTATTTGGGGATATGTGGAATTAGTATGCAATTATTAAGACTGTAAACTGAGTTAGAAAAAGTTATTTCTCTTAAAAAAAAGAATGTGATATTATGCTATAGTTTTTTTTTCTTTTTTGACACACTAATGTCACTGCATATGAGTAATACCTCTTTTTACCTACGTTTTACTTTTTTTATTTTTTGTTACTTTTAAATGTATTCCAATTTTTTTTCTCTACACATTCTATATTCTGTTCTTGATATGCAGATTTTAAAGTTATGTTTACATATTGCATTAATAGGCCAATTAAGAGATGGAGTTGGCAATTACTGTTTAAATATGTGTATTTTGTTTTAAAAAATGGAATGTTTTATTTCTGAACAGTTTTTGTGCCACAGTGCATGCGCTACATGTTTGGTGAAATATAAAGATGTAAGTTGTTTGCTAAATACTGATAGAAAGTGTTTTATTTTGAAACAAAGGTTTTTACTCATTCTTTTTTTTAAGAAACAGGATGCTTTTTCAATTGATTTTCTGATGTCCACATATAGCTTCATCGCAAACTGGAGAATTTCAGAGATCACCTTCAAGGCAATGACAAAGGATTCTCGCTCCGAGTAAATGTACGATTTATCTCGGCGATTTTTTTTTTCATGCATCTATATATTTTGTTTATTATCTGATGGCTATTAGCACCAGAATTCCAAATATTCACTACTTTTCATTTAGCCTTTCCTGTTCCTTCATTTACGTTTTACATATACATCTTTGAATTGACATGCTCCTAAATTTCTCCATTATTAAATTTGTTTTTAAAAACATTAAATGTCCTAATATTTGGTGAGGATTCAGATTATATATTGACAGGTAAAGAAAAAAATATCTGGGTTGAATAATACTTGAAATATATCCGATATATATCAAATTAAAAATACAGAAACCTTTACTTTAGTAATTACAACTTTTTTTGCAAGGCATACTGCATGATGATTTGTATGTGTATAGAACAAAATCAATGTGTTAATATGAAAAAAAATTTAAATCATTTTAGGGCATAATTACATTTCTTCTAAAATATGAAACCATCTCCAAAATCTTGCATTCTGATGCAAATTGGATTGCAGTTAAAGTGGCACCACTATACAGTGCCTTGTAATTTTTATAAATATTGTCAGAGTACACCCAGCATGTATTTAAGGATTGTTTTTCTATTTGCAGTGTGCTCAGCCCTGGCCATTAAAGTTAATGAACTGAGAGCTGTATATCACAAAATAATTCCTTCGCTTGCTGAGAATATGTGTAACTGGTGTTGAACTAAAGAGAAAAATAATGTGACAGTAATAGACTTTATAGAATTGATTATCTTGTTAATGGAATACATACCATTTAATACATTCTGAATAATTAATATAGGCATTAAATAGATTTTGACTAATTCATATAGGCTGCATGATCATTTTATTAGAGTTTATTAGAGTTTAAATCAGTCAAAAGAATCTGCCCAAAGATACTTAAGATTTTAGATACTGTATTGTATATGGGTAGATATTCTAAATTATTTGAAAGTATATAATACACTGTTTTTGAGTTTAAGACTCTCTAAAAATTTTTTCAAAAGGAACAAATTAAAGTTTCACATTTTGTTTTGTTTATAATAATGTGCTTTAGACCTAGACAATACTGTTCTTTTCATATTTTGAAAAACAAAACAATTCTTTTTTTTCCCCTGATTTTACACTGGAAATGTGATTTACTTTTTTTTACAAAACTATATTATATGTTTTTTTTTTATATATGTTCCTGGTATGTCTGCAGGCTTGATATATGGAAACTGTTTCCTGGATGGTTTTAAAGTTGTCATCTAATTAAAAAAACAATATTTATGTAATTTAGAATTGTTTGTGTAATATTGCATGAAAATCAAAATGTTTTGGTGAATTTACCCTGTATTACATTTGGTCAAAGAACTAGTAAGATTTATTGATTTATTTATTTGATCTACTCAACGATTTTAGAATTTTCAGTGACACATTTAACCCTTAAACTTGTCACTAATATTGGAAAGAAAAAAAAGCATGCATATGAGAAACATCATTTTTGATTGTCCCTCTGTTATGTGTAGTTTTGTTTGGCAAAAAAAAACAAAAAACATTTTTTTAAATTTCACATTACCCTTTGAAAATATATTTGTACTGGAAAAAAATGTCAGTGATTTTAAATGAACCCCCTGCTATTGTTTTTTTTTTTTTTTTTCTAAAACCATTTGCAGAATTACTTCTGAAACTTTTCTGTTAACACCATTCCTTATTTAACCGTGTTTTCTTTTCCCTCACTGCACAACCAGGCTCGGCTTCCTTCCTGCTCATCCACCTATAGTGTTTCGGAGGTATACTTGCATGTGCCTTTTTTTTTACAATTTATTTTCCCCTTTCATAGTTCACATACTCACCCTCACCTCCACTGTGTATTATTCAATTTTTTATTTTTTGTTTTGCCTAAAATTGTGCATAAATGAGGAACAAATAGCATAAAAATATGTATTTGCATGCTCACCTTGCTCTTGTGTTTGTATATTGTTTAAATTCACTGTGGCTGTGTGTAATTATTGCAACATAGACCATTATCTCAACTGCACAAAAGAGTAAAGAAACTAATAGATAGATAATCATTTTATCTATCTATACATTAAATATATTCTTTGTACAAAGTAAATTCATCAGGTAACATTTAGTACCTTTATTGTAGCCTATGTGACATAAATAGAACAAGTACAAAATAAATAAAATGAGTATCATTTATCCCAATTCATAAGCTGTTTTTGAAGTTTTTTTTTATTAATAAGTTTTTTGTGGACGTAAGAAAGATGATTATAACAATTTCCTTATACTCCAACAAACTGGTTGACATTCTAGTAACTTCCATTGTGTAGATAGGGGCTGAAGTACTTTACTGAAATAATACATCCATTTTATTTCTGTATCCATTGTTGATCATAATAGAAAGGTTAGTGTCTTTGCTTTGAATGATAACTGTATAGTGTGTGTGATGAGAATTTTATTATCTTTAGCGGAAACTGTGGCTTTGCTTCCCATAATATGCAATATTGTTTAGTGATTACATTCATTTCCATGATAGCCTATGTGGCTTACATAAAACTGTAAATCTACTTTTGCTAAACAGATGTTTAATTTGTTTGATCCAGCCATGTACAATGTATGTATAGATGATTTTGGTGGCTTAGGGCCAAAAAATAATTGTACAGAATAGGTCTTGATGTCTATATTTTTGTTTCTAGATGCACAGAATTAAATTAGGACCTCTACTAGCATATTTCTCCTCACCATATTCATGATGCATTAAGCTGTGACGGTAGGGACAGTGTCAAACAGTTCTGGTCGGGACAGTGTCAAACAGACCTGGACAGGTCAGCTCCAGGGGATTCCAATGCTTTTTGTAGACCTCACAAAATGGTGCCCAGCAAACAGCTAACCCTTTAGAAAGAAGCCACAACTCAAAAAAAATTCTTGGCAGGATGCCAATAAAGGGACTTTTAAGACTTCAACATATTCAATTTACATACATTTAAATACAACTAATTGTAAAAATACACACTTTTTATTACAATTCCATAAATACAACAAATATATAAAAAATGCATAAAATATTATCTCAAAATGAGATTACAATAATACAGGCACAGTTGGTGCCCTCAATGTTACTCATAAACATACATAAATATCAATGTCTACAATATATAAAAACATTGTGTGATGCTTACCTTAAGTAATAAAATCATATTTTATACATACCACCTACAGGTCCAACGCGCTAATCCAGAAACCAGACCTCCCCTTAAATTTGACGTTGGGATCAATGACAGAGGGGCATCATAAGGCACATTCTCAAGTAAATGTACAGTCAATTCCAAATCAATTACACGCTACCAAAGGCTACAAAAAAAATTAATAAAAATTGCTAACACTCATGGTAAAAATACTACTTAACCACTAATTGGAAACAAATTGTTTCCAAAAAACAGTATTCCAAAAACTATTGTCTCTTTCCCAAACTTACACCAACCAGTCTTATCTTAGAATCTATGTTGAAAGATCCAAAACAAAAAAAAGAGAAACACCATAAAACAAACTAAGGAGAAAGCCTCAGTAATCTCTCTAACCCTCTCAAACATTTAACTCTATCACTGAAAATCAACTTAAGGTGAAAGTGCCTACCAATACCAAAAAATATATTCCAAGTAACAGTCAGTGATAAACTAACATTTCCCTAATATCTCCCCAACACATATTGTCACATTGCTGCCAGGCCCTCACCCATCCACTTAAAGTTCATATCAGTAACCCCTCACCTCTCTATACAATGGGTGAACCAACTTACCACCTATGTTCTTTTAGTTTTATGGCTAAGGGTCTGACAGCAATGGGACAGTCTCTATATCCAGCATTCTTTCAAAAGATATTTGTGGACCTTTTCAGACTCCTTGCAACAAAAACAAATAAGTACTGTCCGTGATCCTTTTTTTTCTACCCACAAAACCTTATATAATAAGCCTAAATAATATAAAAAAAATATCATGGATAGTACTCAATTTTCTTGTTGCTGCTGTCACAGATTCCCGCAAGTCCAGGTCACCTGTGCCTCCTTCTTGCTCATCTTTCCTGCGGCCCCCTGCTGCTAGCACCATCTCTGCCTCTGGATCCAACACTCTGTTTACTTCCTGCTCCAAGTCAGGTGATTCTCTGTCAGCTGCTCCCTTACCTCAGAGAACCAGAGTATTCCGCAGACGCACTCCCTCTGCTGGCCAACATCTAAATAACCCCCTCAGACCATCCTAGCAACAGCTTTTTCCTCTGCTGGTGGGATTGATGTCTGCGGCTCACTTGATCCACTCCTATCTTCCCTTCCTAAGGAAGTGACCTGGCAACAGGAAGTTGCCTAAACAAGGAGTTCCTTTTGCATTGCTTCCAGGTTACTGTCGTTTATCTTTATTGTTCCTGATTCTCAGTGTACCGACCCCAGCTTGTTCCTGTTTCCTGACCATCCTTGTTTGCTGCCGATCCTGACCTTTTGGCTTGACTTACTACCCTCCAGGATTTCCCTTTTGTACTACACTTGTACCCTGCTTGTTGGCAGTCACCTGCCTTGGCAAGCATGGAGGCCGCAACCTGGCAGTAGCTTGCTGCACAATATCCTCACCTCTAGAAGCTCTGGGGAAGACCAAGCTACTACTAAGACCCTGCGCTCCGTGCACGTCTCCACCCACAGGAGTGACACAGTGGGCCCACCACTTTGCCTTGTGGAGCCGTGACAGTTGTTCAGGCCATTGACCCCACTGACATTCCCCTACCTGATTCCATGCAGGACCTATGTGAGCAGATCCAGAAACAAGAGTCACTCCAAGTTAAAGTTATGGACTTTCTCCCGACATGGGATGAATGCCCTAATGGGCTCCAGTCAGCCAATAGCCAATCCCCTGCCTTTGCAACTACAACCCCAGCTCCTGTACCTGGGATTTCTGTACCCACTGCAGTTCCAGATGCTTTGCCGCCATGTTCTACACTTCGGCTTCCAGCCCCCCTCGCTACTCTAGGGACCCCAAACTCTGTTGAGGATTTGTGAACCAGTGCCAAATTCAGTTCGAGTTACAGCCCTGAAACTTTCCCACTGAACATACCAAGGTGGTGTTTTTTATTTCATTATTGTCGGGAGAGGCACATGCTTGGGCTTTGCCCCTCCGAGGAAAGAGGGATCCCATCCTGGGAAACTTCGGTGCCTTTTTTGCAGACATTCTGCAAAGTCTTTGATGAACCTGGCCGGGCTTCTTCGGCAGCTGTTGAGATTTTGAGCCTACGTGAAGCCTCTCTCTCAGTAGGTCAATATGCTGTTAGATTCCGAACCTTATCCTCTGAACTGAAATGGAATAATTAGCTCTGGTGGCGGGTTTCTGGCAGGGGCTCGCAGGGAATATTAAAGATGAGCTGGCCGGTCGTGATCTTCCTCCTACCCTAGATGACATGGTGTCCCTTTGTGTCCAGATTAACAGCCCGCTTCCAAGAGCGGGCCTAGGAGACCCAGAGAGTTTGGTGCCCCATTAAACTGGCTCCAACGTTTCATAACCCCCCGCTTCCTCTTGTGGAACCCATGTAAGTGGACCATGCCGTCTTTCCCCTGAAGAACGGGCACAAAGCAGACACCGGAATCTCTGCTTGTACTGTGCAGGAGAAGGCCACTACAAGAACAAGTGTCCCATGAAGGCCCCAAACACCAGTGCCTAGGGAAATGGGGAGAAGGCTCCCTAGGCAAACCTACTACCTCTCTTTCCTCTAAAATAAGCTTCCCTGTCCAGATCTCGTCTGATAAACACCAATTCTGGACCCTTGCCTTCCTGGACTCTGGCGCTGCTGGGAATTTCATTATTCAACGTTTAGTCTTGGAATACAATATTCCTCTGGTGCCCCTATCTAAGCCACTGGTAGTCTCTGTGGTCAATGCCATGGCTTTACTGGATTACATACATCCAGCATGCCAAAGTACCACTCACCATGAAACTTGGGGCCCTAAACAAGGAGGCAATTTCCTTTTTGGTGGTGCCCAAGATTATTCATCCTGTCCTGTTAGGGCTACCATGGCTACGCAAAAATGCCCCCATCATCGAAAGGAGATCTGGAGACATACTGTCATGAAGCAGCACATGCTTTCGGGAATGCCTTCCTCAAATCCTTCCTGTCCGGCAGGTTTGCTCCACCACCACATTCCCTGTCGCTGGGCTACCCAAACAATACTGGGGATTTCAGGATGTTTTAAGCAAAAAAACAGGCGTAGACTCTACCACCACATTGCCCCCACGATTGTGGAATAGATCCCCTTCCTGGTGCCTCTCCTCCCCATGGCAAAGTCTATTCTCTCTCTATTCCTGAGACCAAAGCCATGTCTGAATATATTCAGGAGAATTTGGGGAGGGGCTTTATCTGTAAATTTTCCTCTCCAGCAGGGGCTGGTTTCTTCTTTTTTTCAGAAAAAAGGTAGATCTCTTCGGCAAAACAGACTGTGCGCCAAGGCAGAGAAATGCCTTTTTGAGTGCCCTGAAGTTCTGTTCCTGGGCTATATCGTCTCTGCTGAAGGTTTGCCGATGGATCTTGCCAAACTCACTGCCATTCCAGACTCACCACAACCCCTTGTGGTGTTGTTCGCCTACATGGCCTACCCTCCCACATAATGTCTGATCGCGGAGTACAATTCACTTTCTGCTTCTGGAAGACCCTCTGTTGTCAGCTAAAGATCCAGTTAGACCTCTCTTCAGCCTATCACCCTCAGACCAATGGGCAAACTGAAAGGATTAATCAGGCGCTGGAACAATACTTACGTATGTATACCAACTCCCAACAGGATGACTGGTCAGAACTCCTGCCATGGGCCGAACTTGCCCACAAGAATCGCATCAGCGGGTTGTCTCCTTTTTTTTATTGTTTCCAGTCTTCATCCTCCGATTCCTGCTCCTGTCCCTTTCGTGTCCAACTTTCCTGCCGCTGCCGCTAATCACCTCCAGCAATTTTGGAAGAAATTCCAAGAGGCCTTGCTACATTCCTCGGCACGCTACAAAAAATGGACTGACAAGAAGAGAGCTCCTGCTCCTCAGCTGTCCCCCGGTGACAAGGTTTGGCTTTCCACCAAACATATTCGCTTGTGAGTGCCTTCTCTCAAGTTTGCACCTTGCTTCATTGGTCTTGTCCCAGATCAACCCTGTCTCTTACAAGTTGAATCTGCCTCCATCCTTTAGGATACATAACACATTTCATGTTTCCCTGCTTAAACCAGTGGTTCTTAACAAATTCTCTGAGGAATACATTACGCCGGGTCCTGTTTCTTCTGCCTCGGAGGAGGAGTACGAAGTTGAACAAATCTTGCATTCCAGGCTTGTCCGAGGTTGTCTACAATACCTGGTCCATTGGAAGGGCTATGGTCCAGAGGAAAGCTCCTGGGTCGCTCTAAAAGATCTCCATGCCCCCCACCTATATAAGGAATTCCATGCCAGCTTTCCCTACAAACCCAGGGGGTTCGGGGGAGTGGGGCCTAAGAGGGGGGGGTATTGTCACAGATTCCCTTAAGTCCAGGTCACCTGTGCCTTCTTTTTGCTCACCTTCCTTGCAGCCCCCCGCTGCCAGCACCATCTCTGCCTCTGGATCCAACACTCTGTTTATGTCCTGCTCCAAGTCAGGTGATTCTCTGTCAGCTACTCTCTTGTCTTAGAGAACCAGAGTATTCCGCATACGCGCTCCCTCTGCTGGCCAACATCTAAATAACACCTGAGACCATCCCAGCAACAGCACTCCTTCTGCTGGTGGGATTGATGTCTGCAGCTCACTTGATCCACGCCCATCTTCCCTTCTTAAGGAAGTGACCTGGCAACAGGAAGTTGCCTAAACAAGCATTTTTTGTCTCTGCTTCCAGGTTACTGTTGTTTATCTTTGTTGGTCCTGATTCTCAGTGTATCCCCGGCTCGTTACTCACTCTTCCTGCTTGCTGCCCGTCCTGACCTCTTGCCTGTTTTTTGACCGTCCTTGTTCGCTGCCGGTCTTGACCTTTTGGCTTGTCCTGCTTGTTGGCAGTCACCTGCCTTGACAGTAGCTTGCCGTACAACATCCTCACCTCTAGAGGCTCTGGAGAAGACAAAGCTACTGCTTACACCCTGGGCCCCGTGCGGGTCTCCACCCACAGGGTGGGTGACACAGTGGGTTCACCACTTTGCCTTGTGGAGCCGTGACAGCTGCAAGTGCATTAATTTTCCCTCAATCACTTTGACCATGATGTCAGACCTTGCAGAAATGCTTTATTCAAAATTTTAAATCTTCTATGCCTCGTACTGATTTCATTTCTCCATGCATGCCTTTATTAGGCCTTTGGAAATGTCAGATTGCTTGAAAAATTAGTTTTTTTTTTTTTTTTAAATATTACTTTAAGATATTACAATGTGTTAACTCAGGGGTGTCAAACTCTGCCTGGGGGACCAAATTTGGCCTGGCACGTCCTTTTTTTTGGCCCCCCCAAAAAATTCTAATAATAATTGCAGCAGGCCCGCTGCTACTGCAATCCGTAGTAAGCGGGTCAGCTGCAATAATATTAAGCTGCTGTTCTATAGACGCGAGTACAATGCGGCTACTACAATTCCCGGCATCACTCACGTTTCTAGACCAGCCTCCCTGCCTATGCATGGCCCCTAATTTTATAGGCGCAAGTGATGCCGGGAATTGTAGGAGTGGCATCACTCATGTCTATTGAACAGCAGCCTGTGCGTGGACCCGACAGAGTTTATTCTGACAGGTATCTCCAATAATTAGGAATTATTTGTATTATGATTATCAGGAATTATCATAGAGCTATTGCTATATTAATTGTTTTACTGTACTTCTAATCTCAATAAGAAGAAACAAGACCACATGAGAAGAGCATGCAGTAATATTCAGTAGATTGATCTAAATTTGTTCCTCAGCTCAGTAACCCTAACCCTATTGCTACACAATATCCTTATCAAACATTTACTACTATGGTTACAGCTATAGACAATAGTGGGCACAAATATTCTCCTTGCCTAACATGTCCTCTGCTGCTTTCCGTTTATTACCGGTTGCCTATTTGATTATTTCCAGGAAACACTTTTCTGTAAACAATTAGGAATCGCATGGTGATACTTTTGTCATTATTTTAATGAACAGGGACTTTCAGCCACTCATAACATTAAGCTCCGCATTTTTTTTTTTTTTTTTGACGCAGGGAATTGTAGTAGCATTGCTATTTCAGTGAAGAGGGAGATCCAGCCACTTATAAGATTAAGCCCCACATTGGCCACGTCTGTCATTTCCAGCACTCCCCCTCAGCTACTGGTGGGAGGTGCCAGGCAGTCAGGATTTCATAAGCATCTTCCGCGGTTAGTCAAGACGCACAAGGGCCCCCTCCTGTTGACATTCATTAGCGAATAGAGAAAAAGGCAAATGACTTTTTCCTAAATAAAAAAAAAAAATTCTTAGGCCTCTTTTTCTATTGTAGGCTTGTTCCAGATTGAATGTTAGGCAAAACCTATTTGTTTCCATATGAAAATGTTTTATATCTAATGAGAAGGAAAAACGTACTCATTTTTTTCAATACATTTCAAGTTTGGCCCGCGACTTGTTTTAAGTTTTTAATTTCGGCCCTCTGTGTATTTGAGTTTGACACCCCTGTGTTAACTTAAAGTATGCCTGTATTTTCCATATTCTTAGATTTCTTTTTTTCTTTTTTTAAGTTTATTACACAGTTCAGCTTTATTTTTTTCAGTTCAAAGTTTGTAAATAAATATATAAACTACTGAACAATGGAGGAGAAAATTTTACTAAATGTATTTAAATCTGTAAACCGCGCACATTTTTCTAATTTTTAGTTTTGACTATATTGATTTTTTTTAAATTAAAAAATTAAAGTCCTTTAGTTCATACTTAGTTTCATCCATCTAGAAAAGGAAAACAATACACCCATCAAAGAAGGTATTATATTAACATTCAGGAAAATAAAAATTGTGATTTAGGACTTGTGTTGAGTTCAGCTGTCATTACCTAGTAAACTGCTTTTACATTTTTTCTACAAGTATTTTAACTGTGATTGTGATGATCAAATGTGGGCATACGCTTCTCTCTCTAAAAGTTTTTACCCATCCTTTATGAAACATATATGCCTATATTGCATAATCCAACCACCACTTTTTTTCAGCAAGTTCTAGAAAGTAGTATATAAATATCACATTCCTTTTATGTAACTAGGTAGGAATTGTACTGACATGTCACAAAAATATGTGAGATGCCTTAAGAATACTTGAGCATCAGAAAAAAAGCCAGTTAATCCCTAAGAATAATACTATGTAGCATTTACCTTGTGGCCATAAAATTCTTTTTCTACATCTTTTGGGTGTCCAAAAAGATATTGGCTAAAGTTATACTATGTTGCTAATGGCACCCACTAAACAAGTGCTTGGTTCGGATTTGCCTAAACACTTTTAGCAGTATATATGTTAAGTGAGTCTACATATAAACCAGTTACATAAACCATGCAGTTTTATTTTTTCAAGATTTTATTTACTGACTTTTTATGTTTGGGATCAAAGGTATTAAGGATTTTAAAATTATGCAAAAAAAAATAAAAGACTTATTTTCTAGCTAGAATAATTATGTAGAATTGATATCAGAAAATATCAGGGTATTGATCAGCTGTCTGGATATTGGTCTGGGTAACATCAACTGAGTTCTCCTGTGCCTGGGTATCAACTAACACAGTGATACTCAATTCATAGTATATTCATGCATTATGTTTCACGTCAGAATTAAATTAAAATAAATAAAAACATCAATTTCTCTGTCCCCGACGCGTTTCGCCCCACCGGCCTTCCTCAGGGTACTAGGAGACCTTAAAAATTATAATACGTAGTGCAATCAGAATGATTCGAAAGTACCATCAACTGTCATTATAGGTTATATGTATATTGTAAATATCTGGGAGCATCCAATTCTTCCCATTGGATGCATCCAGAGATTAGCTTACTTGGTATATTGCTGATATTTTGACCATAAAGGACACAGACAGAGTGCTTCCTATTGGCCAGGAGTAGGTATCCCGATTAGGGTGATAATAAAGTCGAAACAGAGAAGGTATAAAGGGAGCACAAAGGGTTAATCCTAATTCAGTCCAATTATCATCATGATTAAAGTTGGTATAAATGTCTTACTTGAAAACCGGTCATTATTTAGTGAATTTGCTGAGGGTTCAAATGTCACTTCATAACTCCTAATAGATGTAGGTACCTTTCTTAGTTTGAGGGGTTCCTAATAATAGGACTTGTCTGGAAAATGATTGGAACGAAAAAACATTTATTAAAAGGGATTTTATTCAGTTAGCCTATATATATAATAAATATATCAATGTACTTACTGTATCTTTCAAGTATTATTTTATACTTGTCAAAGAGGAATTACAGTGTTATACTTGTATCTGTAATATAATATATTGTACTGTTAAATAATTATTTAGAGCATAAACTTGAGATATCTAAAGAATCCACAAGGGGGGATACCTCCCGGTTTGGTTTCAATTAGGCATTGAAGCTGTCATTTGTTCTTCAATACGTATTGTAACAACTTCTAGAAAACAAAATATATTTGCATGTATGATGTTTATACTATGTTTGTATAATTGCTATGTTAAATAAAGAGCAAATGTCAAACAAAAGATGTACCTTGTATGCGCTTAATTTCTTGTTGTTCTACGTTGTGCATGCAGGCTAATATGGATTGTCTAAGAAGATACATGGATGTATTGAAAAACTTTTTTTTTTTTTTCTTCCCCCGTTCTTACAAATAACAGAGTGATAAAATAGAAGAAATCTTACAGTTTTGTTTCCTCGTTGTGCTATATTGGTAAGGGCGAGCAGGCTGGCAGCTGCCCAAACAGGGACTGGTGCTGTCTCCTCTCCGCCCTTAAATGGGTTAATCTCTGGGTCTGATTGTAATACTGCACATGCGATAATAACGGCCCATGCGCAACACCCATCCCTGGTGTTGTTACTTTTAGATAAACTTTTGGTGTTGCTGTTCCTACGTGTAGCTCCATGTTGGGGGCGGGTCACATTTGTTTCCGCCCCTTCTGAAACTACACTGGATTAACATCTGTGAGTGGTAGTGTACCGCCCAAAGGGAGGGAAATTACCATTTTTTTTATCCTCCTCTTAAACCGCCTTCACTTGCCCGGCAAGTCCTGGGCACCCATAGAAGTGGATGTCCAAATGGGGGACGAGGGGGGCAAGCCAGTATCCGATAAACAGGATCCGGTTTCCTAATACACCCAATGTATAGGGTGCTCCTGTCCCTCGTAAGGCTGGTCGTGGGGGGAGGATATACCTATTACTGCCTTAATGTTTAGTTACAGAGTGTTACAAATGTTTGTGTATGAACAGAAGGGTTTCTTACAGAGCCTGATATAGTACAGATAAAGAATGTGAATACAAAAAAGGCAAAAGCAAAAACAAATGCCCATATGGGTACAAATACAATACAGGTACAGTACATAACTGATGCAGTGATGTTAATAGTACAGATCATAATAAAATATATAATGTAGTATATCATACATTTTTTGGTCAGTAGATCCTAGAGTGTAGGCGTTGTTTATGATGTGGTAGTATTGGGCATGAAAGGTACTAATGACATTCCCTGATATTTCTTTGTACCAGTGTTGCATAAGATTTTGTAACACATTTGTATGTATTCTGGATGGTCCATTGTGACAATATTCCCTCCTTTGCCTGAAGGTTTTATTGTAATGTTTTTGTTGTTCCTGAGTTTGGTCAATGCTTTTTGGAGGGTAGGGGTAATGTTTTTAGGTAGTCTGTTTGTGTCCGGGGTCATATCTGATTTCTGTTATAACAATATTGGTAAAGGTTTTAATTTGGGGATAGTTTGAGATTGTAGGGTAGAAGGTTGGTTTAGGGTGTCTAGTGGGAAAGATTGTCTAGTTGGGAGACTAAGGATGGGAAGAATTGGATGCTCCCAGTGTGTGTTGGTTCCCATTTGGAGGTTCCTGATTATCTGATTTATTTTCTTCTAATAATACATAAAGAATTTTGAGATTTTTAAAATCCTGAGTATTGAAATAATTGAATTCTGATGGTATTGTGAATTTTGATTGAGGTTGAGATTTATCAAACATGACTTTGAGAGTGAGATTCCTGGCAAAAAACTGGATGTCTTTAACAAATTCAAATTTGTCCAGGTCTGTGGATGGACAGAAGGATAAACCCAGTTTTAATAGTTTGAGTTCCAACATCCTGTGTTGGGGTGTAAGATGACAAATTTGTGATTTCTAGGTCCTGTCCTCTGGGAGTATTTTCAGTAAGTAATTGTCCATAGAACTAGTGATCGGCGTTGGGGATAGGAGAGGTGGGGGGTGCAGGTCTAAAAAAGATTTTTTTGTTTTGGGTATGGCTCCTAGTGCGCAGGTTTGATTTGGTGGGACAGACAGTGGTAAGTGTTTTGGTGGGAGAATGGGGAGGTCTAGGGGTGATAAGAGTGGTACTGGACTGTCCAATCGTGATATTATCTCAGATGTGTTGATTGAGGTCTAGGGGCCGGAGGTTTGGTTGTTAATTGGTGGGTACTGTGATGAAGGGCCAGTGGACATAAGGGGAAGCAGTGAGATATCTAAAGATATTAGGGAGGGTTTCTGCTTGGGGTTCACAGTGATGGAAGGACTAGAATCACGCTTTTGGTGTTTTTTTCCTTGGTATGTATTGGGATCTCGAGTCTGTGGTTCATCTAATTAGGTGTAAAGGGGTTGGCAGAAGTGATAACTGTGAGGGTTGAGTGTGCTCAGGTTGGTCTTGTGGTGTGTTAATTTTGTTGGTGGGTTGGGGTTCAGTGGATTTTTGGGGGAAATCGGAGTCACATTTGTTTTGGGTGTGGTATCCCATTTATAGGCATTTGTTTAATAAATGCACATTTATCTTTCTGAAATTTTCTGTCTTTTTTTGTTGTATATCTTAGTGTTAAACTTTTCTAAGTGCAACCTAAGTGTGGTGTATTTCTCTCGAAAGGGAGTTGAGTAGGTAATTTCTAAGATTTTTGAATATTCGTTATCGTCGCATGCACAGTATTCCAATCAGACCCAGGGATTAGCCCATTTAAGGGTGGACAGGAGATAGTAACAGTCCCTGTTTGGACGGCTGCCAGCCTGCTCGCTCTTACCACTAGACAACAACGAGGAAACAAAACTGTAAGTAGATTTCTTCTATTATATCACCCTGTTATTTGTAAAAACGGGGGAAGAAAAAAAAAAGTTTTTCAATACATCCATGTATCTTCTCTATAGACAATCCATATTGGCCTGCATGCACAACATAGGACAACAAATAAGAAACACATTAAACGCATACAAGGTAGATCTTTTGTTTGACATTTGCTCTTTTTTTAACATAGCATCTATACAAACATAGTATAAACATCATATATGCAATTATATATTTTTTTTCTAGGAGTTGGTACAATACATATTGAAGAACATATGACAGCTTTAATGCCTAATTGAAACAAAAATGTGTGAGGTATGCTTCGTTGTGGATACTTTAGATATCTCAAGTTTATGCTCTGAATATATATTTAACAGTACAATATAATATAATACAGATACAAGTATAAGACCATAATTCTTCTTTGACAAGTAAAAAAATAATACTTGAAAGATACAGTATGTTCATCTGTACACCTATTTAATTATATATATATATATATATATATATATATATATATATATATATATATATATATATATATATAGGCTAACTGAACAAAATCCCTTTTAATAAACGTTTTTGTCCCTAAAAAAGCCCGGTAGGGTGTAACGCGTTGGGGACAGAGACATTGTTTTTTTTATTTTTTTTTTATTTACTTCTGACATGCGACATAATGCATGGATATACTATGAACTGAGTATCACTGTGTTAGTTGATACCCAGCACAGGAGAACTCTGTTATTCTTAGGGAATCAACAAAATCATCAATAAAGTTAAGTTTTTACCTGGTTACAGATGAATACATAAAGAGGTCAGGAAAACATTGTTTTGTTACGTCTATGTCACATAACATAACTTCATCTAAACTTAACTTTTTTTTTTTTTTTTTTTTACATGCAATCAGACCATGCTGTTAGTTAGTGTATGTGCTTTTGTTTGTGTTTATTGGGATCCATTTCTTTTTAACAAACCATAACTGCTGTGTAGTCTGTGAAACTCGGCAATGTTTTTTTATTGCAATGCAAGGATGCTGTGTGTGCTGTTGAAAAAATAGAAGCTCTGTTCATATATCACATGACTTTATTAAAAAAAAAAAAAATATCAGGCTGATGAAACAAAACACATTTTTCTTCCAGGACATTTGGATTGCTGCCCCCTCCTTTTCTCAGGTTGTATTTTTGACTTTCTGTTTCATAGATTCAGTGGTTTGCTCTGCTTCAACTTCCTCACTCTTCCATACCGATTGTTGTAGTGTGTATATTGTGTCATTGGTCTGGAAACCAGCACTCTTTGATTCTGCTCATATGATGACTTAACACGTTTCTAAACTGAACTATGTATACATTCTCCATTGTGTTTACTGAACAGAAAATCACATTACTCATAAATCGATGCCACCATCAGCAAATTTGCTAGGCATTTATTTGCACAATTGGTTGTCTATCAATGCCAATATATTTACTTACTCATGCCTTGCCTATTTGAATACAAACCAAACACGGCTACTTGTCTTGCCTGTATTTATATATATTTAGGATAAGATCTTCATATCCTTAGATCTTAATATATATATATTTAGTTTAGGGATATGTTGCATTTTACTTTAGATAATGAAAATATGTAGGTTTTGTCATGTTTAAAGCATCTTAGCAATATGATTGCTGTTCATCGTCTATATTTTAAATATAAGCTGAAAGTTTTAAAGTAAAGACCATATACAACCATGACCTGACAATCACTTGTATTCCACTAGCGGTATGTGTGTTTGTGGTCAGTGTCATATGAACAACGAGTTTCCTACATATGCTGTCATAGCCTGCTTTGCTTTTGTGAGTCTATGGAAATCGTTGTTACGCCAAAATCTTTGTCACAATTTCTACAGTATTATCATGTGCATAAACCTATCCCAGTTAAGCATATTCTGTAGCATCTTCACTCATACATCTTTTTATGTGTTTCTGTTATAATATTTATCTATGTATATACATTAGTTATGGTTTTGTAATTGTGCATGCGTACATCATTGTACGGTATGTCTTAGAAATTGTGGTTTTGAGAATGTTTGTATTACTTATGTTTATGTGTAGTGTTTTAAATATAAAACTGTTAGAAAATCATAAAATTTCACAGACACTATGTTAATATTTTAAATATATATGTGAATGGTTTGTTTTTTAATTTGCCATTGGAGATATTTTTCATCTTTTTACAAAAAAAAAAAAAAAAAAGCATGAAGAAAAAATGAAAATGTAAATAGTAAATCCCGTTTTGCTTCATTTTACTTCATTAACAAATAGATAATTTATATGATGTTCATGCATTTTATTGTGTAAAGATTCTCAGGACATTTAGCCACAGTATTTAGAAGAATTAATAATTCTGTAAACTAATTATAAACTGCTATTACGCACAAACATTGGATTGCGCAGTAATATTTGTTCTGCAAAAATGGAAAATTCAACCAGTTGGAAGCCTTAATGAATGAAGAGCATTATGGTTTAGTTGGTGTTGCTGAATCCTGGCTTTGTTCTTCACATGATCGGGCTGTCAACATTCCTGGTTATTATCTCTTTCGTAAAGACAAAGTCAAACGAAAAAGTGGTGGTGTCTGTATGTGAGAAGTGATCTGAAAGTTAAAGTAGGAATTGTTGATGGTGCAAGCGATGAGGTTGAGGCATCATGGGTGGAGTTAAATGTGGGGATGCATAACACACATTTAATTTTTGGAGTCTCCTTTAGGCCCCCAAGTGCTAAGGAAGAAAAAGAGAATCAACTACTAGCACAGAAAAAGCAGCAAAAACTGGAATCATGGGAGATTTCAACTACCCAGACATTGTTTGGAGTAATGGCACTACAGGAACAGCTTAGAGAACATTTATGAATTTATTACAAGATAATTTTATGGTACAGTTTATAGAAGCCCCAAATAGAAAGGATACTCTGCTAGACTAGTTCTTTCTAACAATGCAAAGCTTATAACAAATGTGCATATAAAAGAGAATCTGGGTAGCAGTGACCATATAATGATTTAATTTAATGTAAGTTGTAAACAGGAAGCAAAAAGAGGAAAGATAAAAACCTTTTATTTTAAGAGAGCAAATTTCCATTATTAGGGTGGTTCTTTGTGACTTGCACTGGGGAAAAAATTGCCCTCAAAGAACAGAAATGGGAATGTTTCAAGTCAGTTTACACAAGCACACTGAAAAATATATTCCAATGGGTATAAAGTTTAAGATGTTAAAATTAAAGCCTATATGGCTCACAGCTGATGTTAAAAAAGCCATAAGGAACAAGAAAAGGGCATTCCAAAAATATAAAAAATCGCTTGAAAACTATAAAAATTTAACAAAAGATGTACAAATGAGATAAAATGCGCAAAACTTCAAAATGAAAGACAGATTGTAAAGGAAAGTAAGACAAACCCCCAAAATTTTTTAAATATATGAATAGCAAAAAGATCAGATCTGAGCATGTAGGCCCCGTAAAAAATGTCTCTGGGTTGGAAACTGGGGATAAAGAAAAGGCGAATTTACTAAACACCTTTTTTGTACACAAAGGAAAATGTCAGAGCTCAAGTTCAAACAGTTGGGCAAAATAAAGGTTGACAAAAAAGTTTTTAGGGCTTAGGTTAGTTTTGTAGTCAGGGTTTAGGGTGTTAAGATTTAAAGACTTTAATTTACATGTAAGGGTTAGCTAATGGGGTCATATCTGAGTTGTGACCAATTTGGACCAGTGTCTAGAATAACAGATTAGGCGGTGCAACACTAGGCTTCAACATTTAGAAACCATGATCATTATTCTTTTGATTAATCTTTTGCCTGGCCACATGTGGTCAGATGTGGGTTAATGAATAATATAAATATATGGGAACTTGGGTGTAAAGTATATAATTCAAGAAACATTAATCCAACCCTCTCTTCTTTTGTTAATTATTACAGATGCATCCTAAAACTGCACACTGCAGTTTTTCCTAAAATGTTTGCCTGATAAAGGGGATGGAGTGTGTACAAAAGGGTGTCATCATTTGTCAGTATGTCTAGAGCCACATGTTTAAAAAGATCCTTAACCCCCCCGACGGTAATCCTCAGTGTGACTCGGGGTGGAATTCATTTGCAATAAGCAGTAACCCTGAGTCACACTCGGGGTAACTTTAGAAGCCTCTCTTACCTGTGCTCCAAGCTCCAGTGGTGCTGCTCGCATCACCCAGGAGATGTGATGCTCGCATCCTTCTGGTGATGCGAACAGCAGCCGTTGGTAGATCCAGGGGGTGAGGCAGGGTGGGACATCCCCACTTGTGACATCTTCCGTGTGATGCAAATGGTGTGATGGATTCTGAGGGTGTGGCTGGGCGGGAAATCTGACCTTTTGATGACTTATAAATAACTTCCTGAATGTATCATTTCATCACTTTGTCTTTGACCTTGATTGTTCCTGACTGATTGCTGTAGACCACATGGCATCCAAAAGGCATCTCGCCGGTGCAAGCGCTGTTTTGGAGGAATTTGAAAGCAGCGATAGTGATTTGGAGTCCCTTGTGGAATCGAGCAATAGTAATTCACCAGGAAATTTGTCATCAGGCAGCGAAAGTGAACTGAGTGACGATTCTGGACCTGAGGTCAGTGCTGTGCGCACATGGTGCTCCATTGACCTTAATGCAAACCAGGCAGCACCGCCAAGATTTCCATTTACCGGCGCACCAGGGATGAAAATTGAGGTTGAATGCGACGACCGCCTGGCATACCTGAAGTTGTTTTTGACGGAAAAAAATTGTTGCAGAGACAAACAGGTAAGCAGCTCTGTGTTTGCTATTTGACATTTTTGCAATTTTTTTTTTTATGCAAACGTATGCTGCTTTGTGATTTGCCAACTTTTTTATTTTATTTTTTTCAAACATGTATGCTGCTCTGTGTTTGCTAACTTTTTTGAAAATTTTAAATTTTTTTTTTTTTTTATGCAAACATATATGCTGCTATGTGTTTGCTAACATATTACTTCACCACACTATAAAAGAACATATCCTAAAATACCTTTTTTATTTTGTTTTATGCAGGTACGCTGGACAGCAACAAGGTGCTCCACACCTGAGGTTTGCAAGAAGCAGAAAGTGGGAACTTGTGACCAGGGATGACATTTGGCTGTTTTTGGGCTTGGTGATCCTGCAGGGATTGTCGGCAAACCCGTGCAGAAGTAGTACTAGTCCAAGAACAAAGTGCTTGCCACGCCATTCTTTGGCACAGTCATGCCAGAATACCGCTTTTCCCTCATAATGAAGTACCTGCACTTCGCAAACAATGCAGAATTTGATGAGACTACCCATCCTGCACCAAAAATTTGGGAAGTGTCTCAGATGATTCTACAAAATTTCCAGCAAACTTATGTGTCAGAAAGAGATGTCAGAATTGACGAAAGTCTAATAGCTTACAAGAGGAGGCTCAGCTGTGTGCAGTACATTGCGTCAAAGAGAGCATGACTTGGCGTGGAAACATATATTCTGTGCGAATCCTCATCTGGCATTATTTGGAATACAGTACTATACACTGGAAAAGGGACACAGTTCAACCCCAGATACAGCCATAATGGATTGGCAACATCTTCGGTGCTATCCCTCATTGAGCCATTGCTAGATCAGGGTTATTGTGTCACAACTGACAATTTCTACACCTCTCCTGAGCTTTATGAGTTCCTTCTGCAACACAGAACAGATGCGTATGAAACCATTAGGGCTAACAGGCGCATCCTGCCACCAATGTTTGCAAAAGGAAAGCTGAAGACAAGCGAAATTGTTGCCAGGCAGAAAAGCAAGATGATGGCCCTGCAATGGTGTGACAAGAAAGATGTGTGCCTGATGACTACTGTCCATGATGCCTCCACTGTTCTGGTACACACACAACGTGGGAAAGAAGTGATGAAGCCAGAGGTGGTGGTCGACTACAACAACACCATGGGAGGTGTCAACAGAGCTGACCAAGCTATGACATTCTACCCAGTGATGAGGAAACAGCAAAGGAAGTACTACAAAAAATCTTCAGGCATCTTGTTGAGCAGTGCCAATGGAATGCCTTCATTCTGTGCAGAAAAAATTGTCAGAGGTCTGTGAATCATTCAGACTTCATTTTGCAAGTTGTAAGTCGAATCCATAGTCAAGAACAACTAAACACCATCAGTGGCTATGAATAGACCTGGACGTCGTGCTTGTCAACCCAGAACGCCTGACTGGTCGTCACTTCACTGAATACATCCCACCAACCCAAAAAAGGCAGCACCTACAAGGATGTGCGTGGTTTGCTGCTCAAAGTCTGATGACAGAAGAGGGAAGAAACGCAAAAAAAAAAAAAGATTCTACTGTCCTGACAGTGATGTTGGACTTTGTGCAGCACCCTGCTTCAAAATCTACCACACCCGGGATGTCTACTAGAAATCTAAATATTTTTTTTTCTAAATTTTACATTTAATTTATATTGAGAAATCTTTGATAAAATAGTTTTTTTTGATAAATTACATTGTTGTGGTCTATTATTTCATTATTTTTTATAATTATGATTTATAATTATTTATTATATTATAATATAATAAATAAATATAATTATACCGTAGAGTTTATCAAAAGAATTACAGGCCCACAATATAAACAAACATTTCTTTGCAAAAAAAAATAGGATAATTTTTTGCTTTAAAAAAACTGACAGAATTAAAATGCTAGGGGGGTTAGGACAAGTTATGGGTTAGGTAGGGTTGGTTACCAAGGTTTCATTTTATAGTTTAGGCTGATAATGTTAGAATCTTGTCCACTGTTATAGACAATTGGAAAGAACTCCCAGACTCAAAAAAGCAGCGTGTTATTTGTGACATTTCTATAATCTGCAGCAGTCCAATGGATCTTCCTGGTTTCTTGGATACCTTATGTATTGTATTCCATGAGTTAATTGTCCTTAATATAGTACATAGTTATGAGTCAGTATCTACAATAATTCAGCTTGCAGTTGCAACATTGCTATTGAATTTTTTTGTATTAAATATTTCTGAATGAGGACACTGCTTTTTGAAAGACATCTATTTTATGATCTCACAATGACAATTCTGATTAAATTTCTCATACATTTGGTAAATCATCAGTATCAGATATGCCGCGATAGGTGAAATGTTCACTACTTTTTCTCACTTATCTACATGTATCAGAAATAATGGGTCAGTACGATTCCACTGAATAGCTTTGAAATGGTACATTTTCAAAAGCACAAGGTCGTAATTCCCATTCTTTAAAAGCAATAAGCTTGCCCTTGAAGCTTTAAAGAATTGTTGACCAGATATTATGGCGTTTGAAATCTCAGCAAGCATGCTTATTACTCATAGCTCAGAGTCAAATCTGATTACTGAAAGAAAATGAAGTGAGGTTGAATGACATGACCTGTATGTTGTATACTTGAATGCAGACATTGGCATGTAATTTTTTTTCCCATTTTTATGTATGTGTACATATACATTTAAATTGAATTTATAGATTGTGTAGTGTGCATTGAATTTTAGTGTTTGTATCTTTTTTCATTTTTTAAATAATATCACTGAGCCATAGAAGTTAGTGAGAAAGACAGAATCTTAAACAACCAAATGGTAGTGTTTTTGTATATGAGTGTGTATTACTTTCAAAGCCCTGCTGTGATGGTTCAAAGTTTACAGTTCCCTTTATGACCTTATTTTTTTTTTTTTTTTTTTTTTTTTTTTTTAAATAATATCACTGAGCCATAGAAGTTAGTGAGAAAGACAGAATCTTAAACAACCAAATGGTAGTGTTTTTGTATATGAGTGTGTATTACTTTTCATTTTTTTCTTGTCAGATGTTGTGGGTAGAGCAGCTATTAGATTTTTTTTTTTTTTTTTTTTTTTTTTTTAATAGAGTGGATAGAATTGGGTTACAGGGAATCTAATCTCTTGCTGTGTTATAGGGACAGGAGTAAGGTAATATCTCTCCAGCTAGGCATGGCAGCAAAAAAAAAAAACATGTTAGATTAGGGGGATTTTTCCTAGTAGTAGCACAGACAGACAAATCATCTTTAGTGATCCTTTTCAGACAGATGAGTGAATGAGCACAGGGTTTTTTTGTACAATGTGGAGAGAAAGGGAAGGACAAGGGAGCTCACTCCACTTTCTCTGCTCCATAGGAGAGCCATGATAGATTAAGTAACATTGAAAGCGAACTGCTGTACCCAGGTCATATTTTCACTGAAGTAAGATTATATTGCACATATTCATACTCCAGCAGACCCAAAAGCTTAGATGATCTTAAAAACAAATATTACCTTTAGTTAATTTGCTCCACCTATGAACTGATTTTTTAAACATTTTTCTTGTAATTGATTTTGAGTAATGCTAAATTGTATGTCTGCAAAAAAAAAAATACATGCAACATATTATACAGTATATCTCCGTCAGACTAGTGAAAGATTATTTTTTATTGGTTGAAGTAGCTCACTACACTTTGCAATAATAAAATATGCATATATGTGTATATTCTGATGGTTTCAGTTAGCAATATTACTACACTATAACAGTCAGTAGTGGCAGGAGTACAGTTGGGAGGTCACTGGGGGACGATTTACCTTGTTAGATCTGCAAACCATTAATTCACAGATACGTATGATAGGAACATGATGACCTAATCACACTTTGCACTAAAATTACAAATTAATAACCAGTCTTCAAGTCTTAAAACTGTTATGGAGAAATTAAATGACCAGTCTTCAAGTCTTAAAACTGTTATGGAGAAATTGTAGCACAATTTGACATTTCTCATGAAAAATATGATGTTTTATTTAAAAAAAGAAAAAAAAGTTGACCCGTGGTTTATGCTATAGATATAGAGTGTTACATTTTGCTTTATCACTAGCTTTTTTCACTATTTTTTTTTATTATATAATTATTTGTGTAGTTATTAGTTTGCTTTCAAGACCATGTGAAGAACTGTTAACATGCCTCTTTAAGAGACAAGTTTAGAAAGCAAAGTCTTTGATGCTTATGAGGTAAATAAAGCACATGCATAAGTCAATGTCACATTGAGCCTGCCTCCCATAATAGTGTGTGTTCTATCATGTACCCATAAGCATGCCCAAAGTGTCCATGTGTTCTCTGTATTTAAGTGATTTTGCAAAACAATGTTGTATTTAGCAGTTGATATAGGCATGAAAAGGAAAATATGCGACTCCTGTTACAGTATGTATGTTTTGTTCCAGGTTTTGATATAAACATGTAAATACACCCACAAAGTGCCAACCTTGCTTCCAGTGAAGAAGGGACTGAGATATGAAGATTTGTGGGTTCAGTCATCCCTGCTGGGGCAATCTTTTTATTTAATATGTCAATAACCACTATATAAAAAACCCCAGTTCATGGGTATGATCTCAGCCAATATACCAAAAGTGTGTGTGTTTGTCTGTGTGTGATGTAACATTTTGAAATGTTAGAGCTCCTGACATTATTTGCAAAATCAGATTTGTTTTAAAGGGAAAATAATTTCACCTTGTGGCAGTGCCTTTACAATCTTCATTAGGACCTTGAAAACATAATACTGTATAGGTTTGTGTATGATACAATAATATAGTATACAGTATATTATGCAATAATGTCTACCAAACATAAATTGTTTACAGCTTCTTAAAACTCACAGAAGAAGTGCAATAACCATTTTCTTTAAGTCAAGGAAGGCACATTTGCCTTGAGAAACCATGCTTATTTACTGCCTATATTACAGATGAATGTGTGAAAATAGGATAGGGTATCTAAACAGTTACAGTTAGGTCCATAAATATTTGGACAGAGACAACTTTTTTCTGATTTTGGTTCTGTACATTACCGCAATTAATTTTAAATGAAACAACTCACATGCAGTTGAACTGCAGACTTTCAGCTTTAATTCTGTGGGTTGAACAAAAAGATTGCATAAAAATGTGAGGAACTAAAGCCTTTTCTTAACACAATCACTTCATTTCAGGGGCTCAAAAGTAATTGGACAATTGACTCAAAGGCTATTTCATAGGCTGGTGTGGGCAATTCCTTTGCTATGCCATTATCAATTAAGCAGATAAAAGGCCTGGAGTTGATTTGAGGGGGTGGGGATTTTTGGGGTGCTTGTACGTGGAAGATTTTGCTGTGAACAGACAGCATGCGGTCGAAGGAGCTCTCCATGCAGGTGAAACAAGCTATCCTCAAGCTGCAAAAACAGAATAAACCCATCCGAGAAATTGCTGCAATATTGGGAGTGGCAAAATCTACAGTTTGGTACATATTGAGAAGGAAACAAAGCACTGGTAAACTTTGGCAAATGCCAAAAGACCTGGACGTCCATGGAAGACAACAGTGGTGGTTGATTGCAGAATAATTTCCATGGTGAAGAGAAACCCCTTCACAACAGCCAACGAAGTGAACAACACTCTCCAGGAAGTAGGCTTATCAATATCCAAGTTTACCATAAAGAGAAGACTGCATGAAAGTAAATACAGAGGGTGCACTGCAAGGTGCAAGCCACTCATAAGCCTCAAGAAAAGAAAGGCTAGATTGGACTTTGCTCAAAAACATCTAAAAAAGCCAGCACAGTTCTGGAAAAACATTCTTTGGACAAATGAAACCAAGATCAACCTCTACCAGAATGATGGCAAGAAAAAGGTATGGAGAAAGCGTGGAACAGCTCATGATCCAAAGCTTACCACATCATCTGTAAAACATGTCAAAGGCAATGTGATGGCTTGGGCATGCATGGCTGCCAGTGGCACTGGGACACTAGTGTTTATTGATGGTGTGACACAGGACAGAAACAGCCGAATGAATTCTAAGATGTTGAGAGACATACTGTCTGCTCAAATCCAGCTAAATGCAGTCAAATTGATTGGAAGGTGTTTCATAATACAGACGGACAATGACCCAAAACATACAGCCAAAGCAACCCAGGACTTTATTAAGCAAAAGCAAAGAAGTGGAATATTCTTGAATGGCCAAGTCAGTCACTTGATCTGAGCCCAATTGAGCATGCATTTCACTTGTTGAAGACTAAACTTCGGACAGAAAGGCCCACAAACAAACAGCAACTGAAAGGCAAGAGTGAAGGTAAAATTAGTAGCTTGACCTTTATCTTAGAAGCACAGACAAAAGTTCCCTTCTGGTAAGATGTACTCACTAAGGGCAATTTACCTTTATTCACAGTAATTAAATATTTTTTATCCCTGAACTAATGCAGTTTTACATGACTTACTTGAGTGGGTTCATGCAGGTAATTATTATTATTGATGTTCTGCTGGGTAAAGTTCATAAGAAGTAGCTTTAAATGTAATAGTAAAAGTCAGCTACCTTTGGGGTAGCTGCATAAAATATTCTTGTTTATTTTCCTTTGCCCATTGTACAAAGAGCTGACTCATAATTTATACAATAATTTTGTGTATTGTAACATCTTCAGGTAAGTGGGTTTATTTCCCTAATACATTTTTTATCCCTATAAACATCCTAATAATGTTAAAATTTCACATACTATAGTCACTTTATCACCAACTGTTAGGATAATGAACCACGTTCCCACGTTCCAACGGCATCATCCAGCGGTGCCCGGCATCTTCTTCCCCTGCCAATGCTGGCCAGGGGATGTAACCTGGCGATGCCTGGCCGGCATCGGCATCCCCGGCGAGTGTGTGGCTGGTGGACAAGACCATTGGGCTGGTAGGTGGGACAACGTGAGAAATTTGAAATACTAAGTATTTTTAAATGTACCAATTTTACATTTAAAAATACTTAGTATTCATACCGCCAGGGAGGTTAAACTAATATAACCTAAAATGTGTGTTCACTACTTAAAATGTACCCATACAAGAGGATTATAAAAATTGAAGAAAATTGGAAAACTAACTGAATGGCTGTAAAGCTAATCTTTTGCCACACACCCAAAACCAAGCATTCAGTTAAATGCAGCACTTGTCATATAACTCGCTAAACACCTAAACCACATACTTATTCTGGATTAATGGTTCAGTAAATATAAATCAGCACTTCAGAACACAGATCAGGGAAGCAGTTTTTTTAGAACAGATAAGTAATCTCGGTATAGGTCCACTTTGTATTTGCATAGCAGGTACCATCAGGGCTAAAATGTGATGCAGGCTTTATTTGGTTATTGAGTGCAACCTTCAATACATTTTGGGATGTCCTAAGAGCTTTCCTGAGCTCTGTCAATTGCCTAGTTCAGGAAGTTGTTGTCACGTGGCAGATCGGCTACAAACAGGTATAAACCCCATGTATTGCAACTTTTTTCAAACGTTAAGGGGCATTTTACCAATTTCAAGGGGACCAGTTAAAACCTTTACCAGATTTTTTTTAATTGTCTGTGGGCCCTGTTCAGAAGATTGTCATATGGTCTTTACCTTGGTAGCAGACAGAATTAATAAAAATTCCTTTAGACTGCAGGGCTCTTTAAAAGAAGTTTATGCAACAGTAGATGACTATAATGTTCTTTATTAGTTCTGTACATGTTACTGGACCAAAGCAAGCTCCTGGAAAATGCTGTACTTAGGCATTATACAGTCGTGCTTGCTGTGAAGAAACATTTGCATGTCATGTCAGGATACATATTTAAAAGTTGCATGTATTAACGTTGACTTTTAGCTATTACATATGTGATATTTAACATTGTAACAAAAGTGGGATTACAGCTGCTCTAAATGTGGTATAGTACTTTATTTTTTATATTTTGTAAATTATCTTCAATTTATTGTAATTGCAGAAAGACATTATTATGCTAATTTAGAACTGTTTTATAGGGAACGGTCATCTCCTGGATGGGAATCAGGGTTGGGGTACAAAGAGCAATATCTTGATCAGTGTTCTCCCCAGAAATTTTTTTCAGCCGGGTGGTGGGAAGCTGTAGCCGGGTGGTAAAAAAGGGGGTGTGGCAAAACACGGCAAATTTAGTGCTCCAAGTTGTTTATGGCTCGGGTATCCAGTAACTTCTTATTGTTTACATCCGAGGATGAGAGCTGCCCAGAGCTGGGCGGGGTATTCAAATCAGCCGGGCGGAGCAACCGGCTAAAAACGTCTGGGGAGAACTATGTTGATGATATATCTTTTCAGCTGTCTGAGCCATTAGTTTAGTGCAAACCTTACCAAAGATTTTCTTTAAGAAAAAGGGTACTTTTGTGAATATGGTTGATGGATCCCAGATATGCTTTTGTTCTTACAAAAACTTCTTACAAAAGATTCTGTATCCATATTTTATTTTTTTTTAATTTCTTAAGATGGCTGTAAACTTGTCATTATGGTCTTTTGCAGATACCTCCTGGCTGGGTTAAGTCTTTCTGATCAATTAATATTTCATAATAACAAAGTAAACCTATGATAATCTTTTGGCCCTCCCTCTGAAGATTCTAGTTGCCTGACTGATAATCTTTAGTGCTTTCTGCAGCCTTTATCTATATTTTTTATGTGTTTTAGATCAAAGTATAAACACAGAAAATAGGCATGACAGCCAGGCCACTGGTATTTTCAAGAGTAATGACAGCCTTAGTTTTTATCTAATGGCATTCCCATGTATATATACTTCTTTTTAAGCAATTAATTTTGAACACTATTTTTGTTTTACGGTCTGTTCTCTGGTTAAAATACTAGAAACTTTTCAAACACCATGTTTTGTCTCTGCAATGTTGTTAATAATATTTTATTGTGTTTTTGTTTATGCCTCACGGTGTTTGTATTCTGACAAGTTGCACAGTGCCATTATGTTGGGGAACTGAAGTAAATTTTTGTGGGACTTGTGCTTTTAAGATTGCATGTTTGATATTTGTTTTACATTTTAAGTCATTTTAATTAATCAAATGTAGTTTTTATACTTCATACTTTGCAAAATGATAAATCCAGGGCAACGGACAAACTGTTATGCACATAATATAACTGCAGTTTCTTGCAAAATTGTAGGCTCGTGATATTTTAAGCTTTAATAGCCAACAAAAATTCATATAGCACTTTCCTCTATTCAGAAAGCAGTAGAGAATTGTACAGTGTAAGTCTCCAACTAATGTTGAAAGTTTTAAAGTTTACATGATACCCATTATTCAGTACCTTAATAAAGATGCAAGCATTTAGGGTTTACACAATCCTCACTTAGGTGCTGTTTTCATATTTCCACTCTTGTAGACTGTAGACTTAATTTTTACACTGATTACATCTTCAATATATCTAGTATCATAAAGCGATTTTAAATAAATGTGATCTCTCTACTACATCATAGTGGGGGAATAGGTCTACAGTGACTTTTTTAAAGATATGCTCTGTACCATAATAATAATCTTCATGATAAAAAGTCTGTCGCATTTTCAAGGTTCCTCTTTTACTTTTTGCTTTTATAGGAGCACATGTGAAGTTGTAAAATCACAGCCTACTATTTTTGTTTGAACACAGAGTATCTATGCGTACCTATTTTCTCCTATATATCCATTAGGAGACAGCACCTACGCAGGGAAGAAAATTGATTAATGAGGGTAGTCATTACTTACCTAGAACCAGCTAAGAAGAAACCCTATCCCCTGTTCTTTATCTTGCAAAGGTATAATCATCTACTTTCTCAAGTGGTTAAAAAATAACTTAGGTAATGCAAACACTGTACTAGACCATGAAAATAACTATTTCTGTATAGAAATATATGTTTTCACATGAACATGTACATGTTCAACATTTCAGACTTCAGTGTTTTTAGAATAAGTAGCTTTCTCATTAGAACCTAATAGCCCATCTATGTCTTTTTTTTATTTCCCCCTACCAACCTATATTCCCTTGCCCCAAAACGTAATTGAACCCACACATCTATACCCAGGTGAGTACTTACCATTGTCTGATAGTGGAAAACTGCTTTAATGATTATTCTCCTTTAGGCTAACATCTTTTCTGGTGCTGCTAATAGCAAATGCCAAAGGAGGCCACCACTGTCAGGCTGGTAAGTACCACCTAGATGTGAAGTTTCTGGGTTTGGGGACTAGGAAGGGTTAACTGATGGGTTTTCATATAAATATAAAATTGGCCCTAGGACTCCAAATGTTTCTGTGAAAGTTTCATCTATCCTGAACATTTTATGTCTAGTAGTACCTAGTCACATTTACCAGACTTGTTCCTGTAATTTGGAAGATGTTTTGCAGCTTTCCAAACTGCTTCATTAGTTCTTCCAGCATTGAAAAATTACACCAGCATTTATATCTACCCAGAACAAACACCTTATTCCAATCACCATGGAATGTGACACTGCATATGTAGCGTTTCCAAGGTCAGGTTGTGTGCAATTTAGACCGCCAAGAAATTGTTGTTCTTCAACAGTTAAATTAAAATAACTGCTATTAAATATTCCAAATGTTACAGAGTGGTGGCAATTTCCTGTAAATATTTTAGCATATCTCAAATGATTGTACATCAGAGTTTTCAAAATAAAATATTTTTGTGAGTTATTCATTTTTTATTCATTATGTTATACACAATTTTTGCTAATGTTTGTGAAAACACAGAACCTCCCATGGCTACTAGCTGTGAAAGTTTAAATACAGTTAGGTCCATAAATACTTGGACAGAGACAACTTTTTTCTAATTTTGGTTCTGTACATTACCACAATTAATTTTTCAAATAAAACAACACAGATGCAGTTGAAATGCAGACTTGCAGCTTTAATTCAGTGGGTTGAACAAAATGATTACAAAAAATTGTGAGGAACTAAAGCATTTTTTTTACACAATCACTTCATTTCAGGGGCTCAAAAGTAATTGGACAATTAACTCAAAGGCTATTTTATGGGCTGGTGTGGGCAATTCCTTTGGTATGTCATTATTAATTAAGCAGATAAAAGGCCTGGAGTTGATTTGAGGCTGGGGGGGTGCTTGTGTGTGGAAGATTTTGCTGTAAACAGACAACATGGAAGTCAAATGAGCTCTCCGCGCAGGAGTGGCGAAATCTACAGTTTGGTACATAATGAGAAAGAAACAAAGCACTGGTGAAATCAGCAACGCCAAAATACCTGGACGTCGGAAGACAACATTGGTGGATGATCACAGAATCATTTCCATGGTGAAGAGAAACCCCTTCACAACAGCCAACCAAGTGAACAACACTCTCCAGGAGGTAGGCCTATCAATATTACTTTTGAGCCCCTGAAATGAAGTGATTGTGTTAAAAAACGGCTTTAGTTGCTCTCATTTTTTGCAATCTTTTTGATCAACCCACTGAATTGAAGCTGGAAGTCTGCAGTTCAACTGTATCTGAGTTGTTTCATTTAAAATTATTTGTGGTACAGAATCAAAATAAGAAAAAAGTTGTCTCTGTCCAAATATTTATGGACCTAACTGTAAGACTTCGTATTGACGTTTCATTAAAAATAACTAATATTCTGATAGGTATACAGGTTCTTATAGAATATTACACTATAATACTGTAACACAGCTCAAGAATTTTTCACTTGTCAAGGATTTATTTAATATGCTTAGTGTGTTTTAGGTCCTTTTAAATGGCATCAGTTTTATGGCTGGCTCTAGTTCTTGTGATACAGGAAATGAAATAGACAATTTTACCAACAACAAAGGTTAACACACCATATTATTATCAATCTTTATTTACACAGATGTTTTGCATTTTATGTAATTAATGTAATAAATGTAGCATTATTTTCATTAAAATATTTCAGTTGCCTTCTTTTTATTCATACATTTTCTTTTTTTACAGAAATTTGAGTTCTTCAAAAAGAAGTTGTTTACATGACCCTAATGTATTTTGCTACATTTGTGGTGAATATTCACATCAAAAACAGAAGAGGGAGAAGAAACATTACAGAAGAAACATTACAGAGTTTGTGAAACAAGCAAATCTTGCATATTTTAATAAACTGGGGGACCAAAATAAGTATTGGGCTCCCCATATGGTATGAAAAACTTGTGTAGAATGTCTACGTCAGTGGAAAAATGCAAAGCTAAAAAGTTTGAAATTTGGAGTACCTATAGTATGGCCAGAGCCCAAAAATCATCATAATGATTATTTTTTTGCTGTGAATGTAAAAGGTGTTCAAGAAAAACAAATGGGTGTACCCTGATTTGGAATCAGCAAGACAACCTGTGCCTCATAGTGCTGATGTTCCCATACCAGTGTTCAGTACACTCCCTGATATTCCTGTATCCGACATGGAGGAAACAGAGGGTTTGGAGTGTAATCCAGTAGTTAGCAGTGGAAGTGAATTTAAAGGAAGTGCTTCATCAAACCAGCAGCTTTACCAAGAAGAGCTCAATGATTTAATACGTGATCTAAGTCTGTCAAAACAAGCATCTGAACTTTTAGCATCCAGGCTGTAAAAGAAAAGGACTGTCTTGAGACCGGAATTAAAATAACGGTTTCTAGGCCAAGAGAGATACTCCTACGTCAGTGGAAAAATGGAAAGCTGAAAAGTTTGAAATTTGGTGTACCTATAGTATGGCGAGAGCCCAACAAATATCTTAATGATTGTTATTTTTGTGCTGTGAATGTAAAAGGTGTCAATCATTTCAAGAAAAACAAATGGGTGTACCCTGATTTGGAATCCGCAAGATAACCTGTGCCGCATGGTGCTGATGTACCCATACCAGTGTTCAGTACACTCCCTGATATTCCTTTATCTGACATGGAGGATATACAGGGTTTAGAGTGTAATCCAGGAGTTACCAGTGGAAGTGAATATGAAGGAAGTGTTTCATCAAACCAGCAACGCGACCTAAGTCTGTCAAAACAAGCATCTGAACTTTTAGCATCCAAGCAAAAAGAAAAGAACTGTCTGGAACCAAATGTTAAAATAACGATTTATAGGACAAGAGAGTTGACACTCCTACCATATTTCAGTGAAGATGGAGACTTTGTGTACCGTTGTAACATACCTGGACTACTAGCCAATATGGGAGTGCCAGAATACCGAGCAGAAGTGTAGCGGCTTTTCATAGACAGTTCCACTCAAAGTTTGAAGTCTGTTTTACCGCATAATGTCAACTGCTATGCATCAATTCCAATTGGTCACTCAACGAAACTTAAAGAAGAATATGTAAATATCCAAAAGGTTCTACAAAAGCTTTGCTATCATGAACACCAATGGTACATATGTGTTGATTTAAAAATGATGAACTTCCTACAGCAGTGGATACTCATGTTTCACCTGCTTGTGGTAAAGTAGAGCAAAGAAGGATCACTGGAAAAAAAGTGACATGGCCTCCAAGGAAAAACATGAAAAGGTGCAGTGAACATCATTAACAAGTCATTGGTTACCAAAGAAAAAATCATTCTCCCTCCAGTACACATTAAGTTTGGATTAATGAAGCAATTTGTTGGAGCTCTGAACTAGTATGGTAATTGCTTCAAATACATTTGTAGATTCTTCCCTGGATTGAGTACTGAAAAATTAAAAGCAGAAATCTTTGATGGACCCCAGATTCAGAAACTGATAAATGATTTAACTTTCACAAGTTACATGACTGATACTAAAGCTTCTGCCTGGCATATAGCTATGTCATGGTTGTCAAAAACTTCTTGGGTAAGTATAAAGCACAAAATCATGAAGAACTGATACAAAACTTGCTCCTAAACTTTAAAAATGTGGGTGCTACTATGAGCATAAAGGTACACTATCTCCATAGCCATTTGCAAAAATTTCCAGAAAACCTTGGTGATTTCAATGAGAAACAAGGGGAGAGGTTCCATCAAGATATAAAGGTGATGGAAGAAAGGTATCAGGGCAGATGGGATAGACACATGATGGAACTGCTGGAGCCTTCAACGTGATTGTCCTGATCATCAGCATCAAAGGAAAAGATACAAATGAAGTTTTTCAATGACTTTTTTGTGATTAGTTCTGTAAATATACTGAATATAAAAGATTTTCACATTAAATACTTCAAAACTTTAATTTTGTATCTGTAGGCATATCAAGTTTAATTTTGCTTAATTTTCATGTTTAATTTGTTTTCTATGAGGTTATTATTATTGAGATCATTATTTCAAAAACTAGAGCCAATCTAGTAAAACCAATACCATATTTGGAATTTGTGCATCAAACATAACCTAAAATGACTTCTTTTAAAATGAATCTTTTTGGCAAGAAAATGTTTGTTGACCAGTGTAATTAATACTATATTTTTTTAATGTGTTTTTATTTTGAACAACTGTTTGTTTATGTAGTCTGTATGTTGCGGCTGTTGGTGATTTTTAGTATTTCTGGCTGAGCATTAGAGGGCAGCAGAGTGACTTTAAAGTCAGCTTTTTGCCTATAAGTTAGCTACTTACTTGGGCCTGATTTATTAAAGCTCTCCAAGGCTGGAAAGGATACAATTTAATTAGTGAAGCTGGGTGATCAAGCAAACCTGAAATGGATATGGTCCAGGATTCAAAACATTTGCTAGCAAATAGCAAATGACTTTAAAGAAATCAATTCCAGGTTTGCTGGATCACTCAGCTTCACTGATGAAAGTGTATCCTCTGCAGTCATGGAGCGCTTTAATAAATCAAGCCCATTGATGTGGGTGTTTACATTTGTAGTCTCCTCTACAGCACAATAGGGTGATTACAAATAGACATGTTCTGAACAAAACATAAATTGTACGGGCATTAGGATATGTACTTTCATATCCAATGGATATAAGGTATTTATTTAGGCTCTAATTAAACACATAATTTTTTAATCAACCAGATGAGATTAAACAAATATGATTTTTTTACTTTAGTGACACATTATCATAGAATTTTTCGTTGTTTTTTTTCGGATTCTATATTTAGGTAAATGGTATTGTGACTGAAAATGTGCAGTAATGATGTTGTATGTATTCATGTAATCACTATACCGATCAACTGTCTGGCTTACTGTGAAGTTCCCTTAAGTTACCACAACTATTCAAAAAGTGCAATGCCCATGCATCAAAGGAAAGTTTATTGTGTAATTTTACAGCATGTTGTGTTAAACAGTTACCAAAGTATTCTCTACAGATTTATATTTTATATATTTCTCCATTGTTTTTGTTTCTTTTCTTGTGTCTATGTTTATGTTGTAATACAACAAATTACATTTTTCATCAGCAAATAGAATTTAAATGCCATAGTCAAATTTAAGTGTATTCATTCTATTCCAGCTCATAGTAACAGCCTCCATCAGAAAACTGCTTTAAAATTGACTTCGCAAAGTCAGGATTGTTACTTAGCTGTACTGTTACCCAACTTTTCTACTACTTGAATCCGCAATTTTAAGTGTCTCTGCTTATTTTCGATCTTTTGTTTTTGTCCATGCAATAGCTCCACTATAAATTGGAAGGGCTTAAAGATGAACTCAGGAGGAGTAGAGGCTGCGAAACAAGAGTAACTATTACTGATTAAAGGAGCTGCTTCCATTCGCAAATAAGATGCTTTGCGCTATGAGTTTGAGCTCCTTACTATACTTCGTGAAGATTCCTGACTTCCATTTTTCTTCCTTAGCGCTGTCTTTTCACTAACATTTTTCTCTTATTAGCTTTTCTCTTGTGTCCTTTGGATATCTGTTTTTTTCCACACTAGTTCTCTACTAGTCTACTTGTTTTGTTAGGACATTTGTGTTCTAGTTTCACTTCTCATTTCTAAATGTGTTTCAAGCACAACTCCATGTTCTGCACTTCATATGTACCTGTCCATTCATGGATGTCCATAGTTTGTAGAAGGTGTTATTTTGTAGGTGCAGTATATTGCATATATCATGATTCCACGCCACCATCATTTTACTGATGTGTTTTGTCGTCCATCCTGATTTTTGGTTCAGGTTATGTTTTGCAAATTTAGTAGGACATACCTAATGATATTAATCCTATCTCAAAAGATGTATTAATGTAATAAGATTACAGTTTTTTCTGAAAATGTTTTATCATAGTTAGCCAGTGGCTTTGATTATTTTTTGGGTTTCAGTTCTCCTAAACGATTTGGTCAGCCTAAAGTGGAAACTGGCTTGTATTAAGTTGCTAGGAATAACATTTGTACCTGTATTTAGAAGAATACCAGGGGTTGATCTCAACTAAAAGTATCAATGTACCTGTCATCACGGAAAGCAAATGGTCTTTCAGAGAAATCAAACTGAAACTTTTCTGTAAATGTTATTAGTTTCTGTTTGTACAGTGCCTTGCAAAAATTTTCATCAACCTAGTTGTTAGTCCTGTTTTGTTGCATTACGACCTGGAAGTAAAATAGATTTTTGGGAATTTCGCACCATTTGATTTACACAACATAGCTACCACTTTAAAGGTGCAAAATATTTTTGTGCCACAAATGAAGATTTTATGCATAAGTATTCACGCAACAAAGTCAAAACTTTGCAGAGCCTTATTTTGCTGCAAGTCTCTTGGGTTACTTCTCTACTAATTACTACATCTAGCTACTAGGATTTTTATTCTTTTCTAAAGATGAAACTGGTTCTACTCTTTTATATTACTTGGGTTGCATTGATACACAGCAATTCTCAAGCCAAGCCACAGATTCTCAACTAAATTGAATTCTGGGCTTCGCTAGGCATTTCCAGGACATTTCAAATGTTTAAAACAACCCAGTGTAGCGTAAGCTTTTAGGTTTAGGGTCATTATCCTGATTGAAGGTGATCCTTAGTCCCAGTCTCATACCTCTAGCAGACTAAAACATGTTTTCCTCGAAGCTTGCTCAGTGTTTTGTGCAATCCATCTCTCCTTCACCCCTGATCAGTTTATCTGTCTATTCTATTGGAAAACATCCCCACAGTGGGAACATGCCAAGTGTTGTATTTGCACATTTCCCATGATAGCCAAAATCTCCTTCTTTTATTTGTGTTTAGGTAATTTGCCGAATGCTGTTCAATAAACTCCAAACGTGTTTTACAAATTTTTTCTTTAAGCAATATCTTTTTTCTGGCCACTCTTCCACAAAGCCCCACTTTCTACAGAGTGTACAGTGGCCCTATAGATAGATAAACCCATCTTCACCGTTGCTCCTTTAAATATTATTATTGTTATTATTATTATTATTATTAATTAATATTATTATTATTATTATTATTAATAATATAAAAAAATATTATTAAAGCGTATTTATATAGTGCCAACATATTATGGGGCGCTGTGAATTGAATAGATTGAATAGGTTGCAAATGACAGACAGATACAAACAATGGAACAGGAGGAGGACCCTGCTCAGAAGAGCTTACAATCTAAGAGGAGGGGAAGTAGAGATGCTCTTTGCAACTTCTTACCCTTGGTATCTCTCAATAGATTTAATTGTGCTCTGTTGGCTATGCAAGTTCTAGATTTTTTTTATAACCAACCCTGATCTTTGCTTCTCCACAACTTTTTCTGTGAACTGTTTGATTTCATCCCTTATCTTTGTGTTGCAGAGTCATGGGCTTTATAGGATAGGTCAATTTAAGTATGCAGGTCATATGATCCTTTGATTGCACAAAAATGCACACTAATCAAATAATTATGTGACTTTTAAACCTAATTAGGTTGGTATAGGTTGAACTCAAAAGATTTCCGTTTTTACTTGGGATATATATACACACACACACAATATCATAGCCAAAAATATTGGCACCCTTGCATTTATGTCAGAAAATGCGCCACTTGTCCGGGAAAATTAAAAAAAAGTTGCAATTACAAATGTTTTGTTATTGTCATGTTTATTTCTTTTGTTGGCACTGGAAGAACACAAAAAAACAGTGAATAAAAATGTGAGACATTCCACACAAAACGTCAAAAATGACCTGGACAAAATTATTGGCACCTTCAACTTAATACTTAGTAGCACACCTGTTGAAAGAAATAACTGATGTTAACCACTTTCTGTTAACCGCTTTCTGTAAGCAATGAGTCTTTTACATCTCTCTACTAGAATTTTGGACCACTCTTCCTTTGCCAGCTGCACCGAACCTCTTAGATAGGAAGGGTTCCTTCTCCCAACTGCTTTTTTTGGATCTCTCCACAGGTGCTCAATGAAATTTAGGTCTGGGCTCTGGATCCAAGACTTTTGTCCTAAACCATTTCTGAGTGCTTTTTGAGGTGTGCTTTGGGTCATTGTCCTGCAGTAAGACCCATGACCTCCAGCTAGGACCCAGCTATTGACACTGGTCCCAACATTGCGCCCCAGAATTCTTTGGTTGTCTTCAGATTTTATATTATCATGCAAAAAGCAACAAAGCGACCCCAAAACATCAGTGAACCTCCTCCATGTTTGACTGTAGGAACCATGTTCTTTTCTTTGAAGACTTCTTTTTGTTTTCTGTAAACAATCGAATGATGTGCATTACCGAAAAACTGTATTTTTGTCTCATCTGTGCAGAGGACATTCTCTCAAAAGGTTTGTGGCTTCCACAGGTTAGTGTCAGCATTGGGGTCCTCCTGGGTCTCCTGCTACTATAGCATCCCTTTTTTATTCAGATGGCAACAGATTGTGCAAGCTGACACTGTTAATACCCTGTGCCTGCAGGTCAGCTTGAATTTATTTAGAAGTTGATCGGGGTTCTTTATCTACCATTCGAACAACTCTTTGTTGTAGCATCATCGATCTTTCTTCCATGTTCATAGAGATAATCTACAGTGCCATGGGCTGTAAACTTCTTTACAATGTTGTACACAGTGGACACAGGAACATTAGGATTTCTGGAGATGGACTTGCAGCTTTGGGATTGTCAATGCTTTTCAATAATTTTGGTTCTCAAATCTTCAGACAATTCTTTCTTTTCTCCATGTTAGGTGTGTTACACCCAGATAACCAAAAACAAGCTATACAGACATTTCTCCATTTTACCTGGTTGCAAGTGGGGATTTCCATAATGCCAGCACATGTTAATCACTTCAGGTGATTAAAATTTCAAATTAAAGGAATTGCAGTACAAGTATTTAGTACAATTCTGATAAGGTGGCAAAAATTTTGCCCATGCCATTTTTAATGTTTTGTGTGGAATGTCTCATATTTTTTTTTTCTTTGCTTTTTTGTGTTCTTCCAGTGCTAACAAAAGCAATGTAATTGCAACAATTTTCTTGGAAAAGTGTATGTGTGTTTATATGTATGTATGTATGTGTGTGTGTGTATATATATATATATATATATATATATATATATATGCAACCCATTTCATCAATTTAGATTATTGTTAAGTCCATTACATAAAATTCAAGTGAAAATCCATTAATTTTCCAGGTTGTGTTGCCACAAAACAGCACAAGCTGAGGGGGATGAAGTATTTAGGGATCAATTTAAATTTGTGGAAAAAGCCCCACCTTACCTTATGAGTTTATATTTGTTATATGTCAAATTATTAAACATGATGTGATAACTTCAAAACATGATGTGACACATAATTTTTTTCAACTACAAAAAAGTAGTTTTTCACTAAAACTGATACCTCTTTCCCAGCTAGCACATTGTTTGAATAGTTATATTCATGTAAATACCTACTTTATATACTGTGACATTCTCCACAACATACTTTGCAAATCTACATAATTTAAAGAAAACAAATCTGAACCAAACCAAAATGAAGCCATTTTAAATGTTTTTTTATTTTTATTTTAAAACATTGTTTTTCCAGGAAGGACAATCATAAACCACCATCAGCAACATTACTGTCATAATTTGTTCCATTACAGCAAGTAGCCTGTATTGCTTGGTAGAATTAAATTTTTGTGTGTTTGTAATGATGTATTTAGGTTTATGGGCTGGCTTCTGTATAGCAGATGTTTTTTGGTATGTAAACCTTAGATTCCAGCACACATGCTCTGGAATCTAGTAATTCCATATAAGTCAACCTAATACAATACAAGTTGCAAGGCTATATTTTTTAAGGGGGAAGTTACTTCAAAAGTTACTATATTATATTAAAAACAATGCTTAGAGTTGGCATATATGTTTCTGAAATGTTTGAAAAAAACAATGTGATTGGACTCTGTTAAAGGCCAAATGTAAATAGATATTATCTTGTATTTACAGTTCCTAAGCAGTGAACAATAATTTTTAGGAGCCTGCCCATGAATTGCCTTTTTTGCTAGAAGGGTTGCAGCACATTGCTGGGCAATGCGTTACAAGTCACTTTGGCATTTAAGGCCAAACACTTTTTGTGTGCTCTGTTGCTCGTGGTGATATACTTTTTGTTGTCTTTGCAGGTCCAGTCCAGATGTAGTAGCAAGGAAAACATCCTCAGAGCAAGTAAGCAAACCCTTTTTAAGCTAAATTGCATTAGCACATTGTAAAGTTTTCACATTGTTCCAATGCAAATTGCAGAAAAAGAATGCTAGCACAGTTTTATTAGAATTGTAATTTATCTATGCTGGTGGTTGAAGTTAGAGGACAATGTTTCTTATCTCTATATAGGTTGCTTTGTGAAATACAAAGTCAACCTGGTCATTAAAATTTATTATTAAAGTAATTTTAAATATATATTTTACTATTTGTACACATTACCTGGTGATCCTGCCTTAGAGACCTTGTTCAAGCACTGCCGATTGCTAGGTTTCTCTGTCCCAGTTGTACCTCCCTGTTGTTGCCTTTTCACATGCTTTTACAGTGGAAGTAGACAAGTGACCATTTCAACATATATAAGATAGCCATGGTCCACTGTTGTCACAATCTGGAAACATGTATTAAGAAATACATTACAGCCATTGCTGAGGTAAATGCATGTAGATAGGAAGTGGCTGACACAAAAATGCAGGGGATCAGCAGCAATATAACCAAGATTTTAAAAAGTATTTTATATTTGAAAAAAGTTTTGTCTGTAATGCATAGCAATTCATAGACTGAATTTCTTCCCTAGCTCCCTCAATAACCAAAACCTGGGTTGCTCTTTTCAGGAAATTTCCTCCTAAATTGGAACTAAACCCAGTCAATACTCATCTGTCCCTGTTTCATTGTGAGTGCTGACATCTTCCTGAATTCAGCCTAACTTCAGATGTCACCTCCTAGCGCTATACTGTATCTGGATAACACAAAACTTTTGTGAAAAAATTTTACTGGATCTGTCAACAAACTGAGCCTAGCGAGTCCCACGCTTGCTTAACTTCCCTCTTCTTTCCTATGCTCACTGGTCCTTCAAGTGCTGGTCTTATTGGGTATGCGTGAGAGTGAGCACTTTTTTACATTATGTGAAAGGCCCTGATAATACATTCCCAAAGTCGGGCATGGGCAAAAGGAGCAGCCCACAGCCATCTGGAAGATGTGACACAAATACCCAAGGAAAAATTTACCCTGCAGTCTATACCACTATGGCAGTAGAGAAGGAAGGGGAGGAGTCTTCCAACAAAAAAAAAAAGGAATCTCGCCCTTTACACAATGTTAAAATGTGGTGATGCTTTAAGAGCATCATGCATGTGATAGCAGATGAGGACAGTACAGCCAGTGTCCCCCTACCCCCTCCCCAATCACTGCCCATTGGGCAAAAAAAAAAACTGCCTGCATGTATGTATCCACCCGCATTGTGATAGCTGTGTTTGTATAATGCCTGCTTGTCATATTCTGCAGCCTAAAAACTCACCGCGTTCAATCTTTCAGATCTCCTAAATTGTTGGATGTCATTACTTTAATTAAATATTTAGGGTACACAGGGGTACTCTCATAGCTACTAATAACAAAAAATAGCTTTAAAGAATATGAGGATCAAGATTTTAAAAACTATTGAACATTTGGGTTGCTGTTTTGAAAGCAGCTAGAAAGTGCACCTAGCCCAAAATTGAAAATGCAATTTAAGGACCACCAGGGGCCACTTACATAGCAAGGAGTATTGGGTTGGGGCCCCTAAATTTTTACCTACCTTTCACAAAACTATAATTGTAATACTATGCTACAGTTTGTTTTTTCAACCCCAATTTATCTGGAATGTGGAGGTGCAGGAAACAGAAAATGTAGGTGCAAGTGGGGACACATGTACAAACTTCCCCCCTCAAATTTCATTAGCATGGCATCATTTTTCTAGAACAGAGAGGTGCAGGTAAACACCATGACAGCATTACATAAACTCTGCCCATCAAAACACGCTGCCCTGTTACACATGACTGTATCCTACCAGTACCTGAACCCCAATTTTGTTTTGATGGGCAAAGTTTTTTAATGCTCTGATGATAACATAGTATTGACTTTTTAGGAGGTGTTATCCAGAAATGTTCCCCACATGGGCATGGCAGCTGGGCGGCCCACCCACCAAAAATGGCCTGAGGAGAACTATGATTTAATAATATGCCAACAAATTACGCAGGGGTGTACATTAAATAGGGGTTGCAAATGACAAACCGACAGTAACACCAGGGGACAAGTATGGACAGATTTTGGAGATGTTGCACAGGTAAAAGTGACAGGAGCTGGAAGTTTTCTGAATATGGGTGGTAAAGGAGAGGGAAGAATCCAAGGTGATGCCAAGACAACAAGCTCGAGGGGAGGGATGAATAACAGTGTTATTACCCGTTAGAAATATGTCAGAGTGAGATTTGGAATTGGGGGGGGGGGGGGGTAATGAGTTCTGTTTTATCCAGGTTGAGTTTAGGAAATCTCATGAATGGCTGACAGGCAGCATAAAACCTTATCTAGGACTGAGGGAGACAAGACAGGGGTGGACAGATAAATTTGAGTGTCATCAGCATACAGATGGAACCGTAAACCAAAGAAGAATGTAAGACTACCAAGTGAGGAGGAGAAAAGTCCAGGGACGGACCCTTGGGGAACACCAACAGGGAGAAGAGTAGGAGTGGAGGAATTACAATTGAAAAAAACTTGAAAGAAGAGGTCAGACAGGTAGGAAGCAAACCCGGAGAGAGCACTGTTACCAGTGGAGCACATGATTTGGATTAGAAGGTGGTGATCAACAGTGTCAAAAGCAGATGTGGGAGGGTCCTTGCAAATTAATGTTATTTGCTGTTGCAGTTTAATTCCACTGTAACTAAATGCACTTAACACCTTAAAGTTTGCTTAGAAGGTATATGCTAGTCTCTGGAGTCTGGTAAAAGGAAATTTTATGTTGTGAGGTGACTATAATTGAAGGTTTGAGCCAAAAACTTGTTGAGCATAAGCAAAACACTGCAGATTAACCAGGCCACACGTTTTGTATGGTCAGGGTAGAAGAAATAATAAAATCTGACATTTTTATCCTAGAGCTGTGTTTATTTTCAAATTTCAATCCCAATGAAAATTTGTAATTGTTCATTCATTTATTTATATGTAACCTCATATAGCTTAAAATTTAAAAAAGGGGGGAAACATGCAGTGTCCAGTTGTTTAAAGCTTAGCGGAAAACAGTTTTTACAGATTAAAGACTGCAGTTGCTGCAAAAAATGGAATTTAAAAAATACTGATTTTAGGGCAGTGCAATCACTCATGTAGGCATATATTTACATACAATTCAAATAATAAGTACATTTAAATTTAAGTGGATCAATCACCACACTTTTAACATTATGTTGAAGGGTGGCTGGCCCTTTTATATGATGTAAAAATATGGTTTTGTTTAGGTAGGTTTTTTTCTTCAATTTTTTTTCTCTTGATGTGTCCTCCTGATCTCAGGCATGCGTACAATGAACAGCCCACAGCCTCCTGAAGAATAGTGTAAATAATAGTGTGAAGAATAGTGCAGAATAGTCAACAAACCAGAATCTTGGTGAACAATTTCAGATCCTAATTCGGCAACAAAATCCCTTCTTTAAAGAGTATGGTATTGGTAGCCTTAAATGACTGTAGGGAGTTTAACCACTACCGTGTTTCCCCGAAAATAAGACCTAGCACTTTTCCCCCCAACCTGCCCTAATATAAGACCTACCCCGAAAATAAGACCTAGTAGAAAAAGAAAAAAAAAAATACTCACCCAGTGGGAGACAGCGGGCGTACACACTCCGGAGCCGCACAAGCCGATGCTTGCCTTGTAGTTCCGGCTCCTGTCACAGGCGGAGTGATATTACATGCACTTCGCTTGTCAGAAGCCAGGAACTCGGCTCGCGTCTTCTGATAAGGTAAGTTTTTTTTTTTATTTTAACCAGCACAATTACGGTATAAAAAAATAAAAAATAAAAATGTGAGCAATCATTGCCCCAGCCACATTTTGTGCTGATTTTAGGTTTGTAAGGACAAGCTGGCTGATTTAATACAGTAACAGTGCAAGAAGAGAAATGCTGAATTCAGTAACCAATACCGGTAGCAATGAATCAATGAAGAGTTTAATTTACAATTGGGTCACCATATAAAACTCTCAAATGTACATTGTTCTACATGAATATGGTAAGTGTTTTTTTTCATTAAAAAAAGTATATAAGACCTACCCTGAAAATAAGACCTAGTGTGTTTTTGGAAGCCCAAAAAAATATAAGACAGTGTCTTATTTTCGGGGAAACACGGTAGTTATTAAGGAATTATAAACCAATGGAAAGTAAGAAACCAACATGTCCAAAAACAGTTTTATAATATACATGGGAGAGGCTTTATTGCTTCTCACAATTTCTGAATCAAAATGGGGGCTTTCAAAGATTTCCTGCCTTAAGGCAGTATTTGAGGGATATGCAGTTGGAATAAGTTAGGTAAGCTGATATGATATCATGGAGCCATAGATGTGCTCTAAAAAATACTTTGGAATTTTTTCCATTGAAACTAAATACCATCTTTGCAAAATCTTTTGTGTGGTAAATCTTCTGCCCTGACTTACTGACAATCTGTGGAACATAGGTGTGTTCCCTTTGTTATGGAGCACATTGATCATCGTTCTACTGGTCTTATTGTTGAACTCATAAAACGACCAATGGCAGCCATTGGTCTTTATTGGCATAGGGAGTTTGGTTTTTCATAAAGAGTTATCCGCTCCTTTCCCACAACTTTATCAATACATTTATGTGTAAGTTTTAGAGGCTAAATTTGGAATGGCAAATCAGATATCTCCAGCTGTTGGGCCTTTTCAAGTCTGAAACCATTTTTGACCTCTCATTCTACCTCTCAAACAATAAAAGGGTCATTGTCAGGAAAGACATTGGGGTAAAAATGTTGGGGGTAATTCAGTGGAAGGATCAGCAATGACAGAAACATCCTAAGTGACTGATAAACCTCCGGTCTAGGCTGCAGACGAAGTGTGTGCCAGGATAATTTTCAGGACTACTGGAGCATAGTCAGAGAACGGTATGTTACCACTTCAACTTCTAGAAACTCTGAGATTTTTGCATAGTCGCCAAACATCTATTAAATGATGACTAAAAAGACATTATTGGAGATTTCTCAAATTAGAGGATGGGGGATTATCCATTTGGCAAGGCACATCCACCTCAGAGTCTGAAACAGTTAAATATCCCTCCAATATAAGTACATTTTCTAAAATCTTCCAAAAAGGACAAAACAACAATACAAGCTTGGCTCATACTAAGAAGGTAGACCATGGTCATGTGTTAAAGGATTACCATCTACAACCTCAGAGACCAAAAGTCTGCCATCCTCACTATTTCACATATCTAATGTATGAATTTTTTACAAGATAATTTTATGGCACAGTTTATAGAAGCCCCAACTAAAAACGTTACTCTGTTGGACCTAGGTATTTCTAACAATGTAGAGGATATAACCAATGTGCAAATAAAATAGAATCTGGGTAGCAGTGACCATAATATGATTTCATATAATGCAAACTGTAAACAGGAAAGATAAAAAAAAACATTTAATTTTAAGAGAGAAAATTTTCCATTATTAAGGGCGGTTCTCTGTAACTTGGACTAGGAAACAATATTGTCGTCAAAGAACACAAAACAGAAATGGGAATGTTTCAAGTTTGTTCTACACAAACACACTACAAAATATATTTCAATGGAGAATAAGTTTAAGAGGCTAAAATTAAAACATATGTGGCTCACAGCTAATGTTAAAAAAACCCTAAAAAGCAAGAAAAGAGCATTCCAAAAATATAAAAATGAAGTATCACCTTCATAGTTTGAAAACCATAAAGAATATAACAAAAGATGTAAAAAAAGAGATAAATGTGCATAACTTCAAAATAAGACACAGATTACAAAGGAAAAGAGGGCAAACCCCCAAAAATGTTTTAAATATAATTATAGCAAAAAGATAAGATCTGAACATGTAAGCCCCTTAAAGGATGTCTCTGGGTTGGTAACTGGGTATAAAGAAATGGCGGATTTAATAACCCCCCTAGCATTCAAATTATGTCAGTTTTTTTATGCAAAAAGTGATACAATTTTTTTTGCATAGAAATTTGTTGCTTATATTGTGAGCCTGTAGTTCTTAGGATTAACTCCCGGGTATGATAATTATATTTATTTATTATATTATAATCATGAATTTATAATAATTATAAAAAATTATGAAGTAATTGACCACAACAATATCATTTATAAAAAAAAACAAAGTATTTTTTACTGAAGTATTAAGTATTTTTTACTGAAATTTGTCCAAACAAGGGTGCAATATTATTGATAAATAATAAAATAAATAAATGCAGATTTTAGAAAAAAAAATATTTACGTTTCTAGTAGACATCCCGGGTGTGGTAGATTTTGAAGCAGGATCCTGCACAAAGTCCAATATCAGAGTCAGGACAGTAGAATCTGGTTTCCTTTCTGATCTTCCTTCCTCTGTCATCGGTCTTTGAGCAGCAAATCACACACATCCTTGTAGGTGCTGCTTTTCTCTGGGTTGCTGGGATGTATTCAGTGATGGCGTTCTGGGTTGACAGCAGTGGAAGCACGACGTTCAGGTCTATTCAAAGCCACCGATAGTGTTTGGTGGTTCCTGACTATGGATTCGGAAACTTCAGAAATGAAGTCTGAATGATTCACAGGCCTCTGACTATTTTTTCTGTACAGAATGTAGGCATTCCATAGGCACTGCTCAACAAGATGCCTGAAAATCTTCTTGTAGTACTTCCTTTGGTGTTTCCTCATCGCTGAGTAGAATGTCATGGCTTGGTCAGCTCTGTTGACACCTCCCATGGTGTTGTTGTAGTCAATCACCACCTGTGGCTTCATCACTTCTTTCCCACATTTTGTGTGTACCAGAACAGTGAAGGCATTATGGACAGTACTCATCAGGCACACATCTTTTGTGTCACGCCATCTCAGGGCCATCGTCTTTCCTTTTTGCCAGGCAACAATTTCTCTTGTCTTCAGCTTCCCTTTTGCAAACATTAATGGCAGGTTGCGCTGGTTAGCCCTAAGGGCTCCATACGCATCTGTTCTGTGTTGCAGAAGGAACTCATAAAGCTCAGGGGAGGTGTAGAAATTGTCACTTGTGAGTCAATAGCCCTGACCTAGCAATGGCTCAATGGAGGATAGTACTGAAGATGTTGCCAAACCATAATGGCTGTATCTAGGGTTGAACTGTGTCCTTTTTCCAGTGTAAAGTACTGTATTCCATATGTAGCCAGATGAGGATTTGCACAGCATATACATTTTTATGCCAAATCATGCCCTCTTTGACGCAATGTACTGCACCAAGCTGAGCCTCCCCTTGTAAGCCATTAGACTTTCGTCAATACTGATGTCAATGTCTGGCACATAGGTCTCCTCTTTTAGATATATAGGTTTCCTTTTTAAAATCATTTGAGAAACTTCTCAAATTTTCTCCAGTTTTGGTGCAGGATGGGTAGTCTCATCAAATTCTTCATTCTTTGCGAAGTGCAGGTTCCTCATGATGAGGGAAAATCGGTATTCTTGCATGACTGTGCCAAAGAATGGAGTGGCAAGCATTTTGTTCTTGGACCAGTACAATTTCTGCACGGGTTTGCCCACAACTCCCTGCAGGATCACCAAGCCCAAAAACATCTAGATGTCATCCTTGGTCACAGGTTCCCATTTTCTGCTTCTTGCAAACCTCAGGTGTGAAGCACCTAACTGTTGTCTAGCGTACCTGCTGAAAACAAAACAAAAAAAATGATATTTTAGGAGATGTTCTTTTATAGTGTGATGAAAGTTGCAAAGTTAGCAAACAAAGAGCAGCATACATGTTTGCATAAAAAAAATATTAGCAAAAAATTTCAAAAAGTTAGCAAACACAGAGCAGCATACATGTTTGGAAAAAAAATCAAAAAGAAAAAAGTAGCAAAAAATTTTAAAAAGTTCGCAAACACAGAGTGGCTTACCTGTTTGTCTCCGCAACAATTTTTCATAACTTTAGCAGTATGCCAGGGGGTTGTTGCATTCAGCCTTAATTTTCATCCCAGGTGCGCTGGTAAATGGAAATCTTGGCGGTGCTGCCTGGTCCACATCAGGGTCAGTAGGGCACCATGTGCGCACAGCACTGACCTCAGTTCCAGAATCGTTGCTCAGTTCACTGTCGCTGTCTGATGACAAATTTCCTAGTGAATCGCTATCGCTCAATTCCACAAGGGACTCCAAATCGCTATGATACATCAGGAATTGATTTATAAAAGTCATCAAATGCTCAACAAAAGGTCAGATCAAGGTCAGGGCTAATATTGGGCAAAATGTAAATCAGGGGACTGGGCATTGATTTTTGGTGCACTAAAATATGTATTTATACTTTTATTTTATGTTTTGTATTGTTTTTTACTGTAAAAACTATTATAAAGCAGATTACATTGTGATCTGCTTTTAAATTTCCCGCCAGCCCACACCCTCAGAATCCATCACGCCACTTGCATTACTCGGAAGATGTCACATCTTCCCAGGTGATATAACTGGGAATGTCCCACCCTGCCTCACCCCCTGGATCCACCAGCGGCTGCTGCTCTCATCACCAGAAGGATGCCAGCATCACATCTTCCGGGTGCAAAGCAGCAATAGTAAATTCCGGGGGTGATGCCAGCAGGAAATCGCTCTTGGCATCACCCCTAGAATTTACTATTGCTGCTTGCATCACCAGTTAGATGTGATGCACATGCAGAAGTCCTGCATTGTGCATCGCATCTAACTGCTGATGTGAGCAGTGGCGTGGCCAGGACCCCGTGTGGCATTTAAAAGCAGATTACATGGTAATAACATAAATACCCTGTTTCCCCTATGATAAGGCACTGTCTTATATTTTTTGAAATGCCAAAATATGCCTTAGGTCTTATTTTCAGGGGGATGTCTTATTTTTCCATTAAGAAGACTACAGTACACATTTATTGTTGAAAATCACTCATGTGCCATTGAATTGTCCCCTTCTGATCACTCTGTGCCATTCATTGTCCCCTTCTGATCCCTCTTTGCCATTCATTGTCCCCTTCTGTTCACTGACTCACTTTTTTTTTGGCTTCTACGGCTGGGTAACAGACTCCGTTAGGGCAGGGATCAGCAGGTAGCTTGTCCTTTGAAGTTACTTTCAGTTCCACTCTGCACTGCAGCCAGCATCGAGGAGTCACACAGAGGCACACAGTGTCAGGTATCGGAGGATGTCTTATTTACGGGGGGTGCTTTATTTTAATTGTTTGAGCAAAAATCGGGGGGTGGCTTATCGGGGAAACACGGTAGTAAACACTAATCCAACCTCCTGAATATTTATATAAATAGCTGCCCCCCTAGGAGAACCATAAGGCAAAATGAAGAAAGAAAAGCAGGGGTTTCTTCGTGGCAAAGCAAAATATATTGTGTTTGAAACTAAAAATAAACATATGTTTTCCATACAGTAGTGAAATACAATCAAATAAGTATTTTAAACGGGTCTCTTACCATTATCATCATGGGATATATGACCCTATAGCTAGACAAAAATATTCCCTTAGTATATTAAGAGAACGGCTTGAGAGTCGCGACGTGTTTCATTGACTGGCTTTTTCAGGGGATGAGTACAGACGCTTTACAGAACTGTGTGTCAAAATTCAATACAGAAACAATCCTCAAAATATGATCAAATATCATATATTCAATCAATCAATTTAATATAAAGTATATGCGCCAATTCTCAAAATAAGTTTGAATATCATAATATACAATCAATCAATTTATATTGTATAGAAACCATAATAGGAAGTTCTATTAAGTAAACAAAATAATATTAATCAAAATAGTTAAAGTTAGTTGTAATAGGTAGTATCTCCAATGTATACCCAATGTATTTTCTTTCTTGTTCGTTGAGAGTTAGGTGTCATTAGAAATATATCAAAAATATATTCCTTCATAATATGTAGATATAAAATAAAAGAACATGTATTTAGGACCAATATAAGTCAATGTATAGTGTGAATTATAGAAGGAACTTACTGTATCACCGTGGTGATTCTTGCTTGGGAAAAGGGTACTTATTTGATGGTTACTAACTTTCCAAATTATTTCTATAACAAATATCCAGTTTATCAGTATTTTATGTGCAAGTGATTTGAATACAAAAAGGGCGGGGGGGGGGGGATATATAATTTAGATATGCCCAACGGGTAATAATACTTTTTGGATAATTTTGGAAAAAGATTTATGTTGTCCCCAATAAATTTTTTGGCAAACAGTGCCTTACAGTAGATAAACAAAGGAATAACCAAAAATGATAATGTCAGATGGATTATAATAGGTTCAATAATTTGTCCTGGTTTCCTCAATAAATTTAAACCCAAATGTTGAGATTCCACATTAATGTGTCCATATTAGATTCATGTAAAAGAAAATAGTTGTTTAAGAAGTGAAATAATAGTATTTGGTAGAGTGAATCCGTTGAAGTGCATGAGGAGGAGAGACTTACCTGGTTCCAAGGCTGTTTCCAGGATGTAGCTGAAGAATCATGATCTGTGCAGAGTGTGTAGCCGAGTGAAAAGTGCTGGTGTTGCATCTCCTGCCTCATAAGGGCATGGAGGGATTATGGAAATCTATTGTTGGCCATGACAAGTGTGTGATCCTAGATTATGTGTGTAAATGAGTGTATGATAATAGTATACTGTGGAAGATGATATTAAGGTGTATTAACGTGGTCTATTGTTGTTTATGAATGAGTAGTGTGTTTGATAGTGGTAAGTGTATGTGTGTATCTGAATCCAAATAATGTGTGTAATAATTTTGCCATTATAATATAAAAAAGATAATTAAATAATGAACATTTACAAGTACAAGTAATCAAATAATATACTCAGGGAATATTTTTGTCTAGATAAAGGGTCAGATATCCCATGATGGTAATGGGAAAAGACCCATTTAATATACTCATTTGATTGTATTTCACTACTTTATGGAAAATGTATATTTATTTTTATTTTCAAAAACAATATATTTTGATTTGCCGCAAAGAAACCCCTGCTTTTTTTTCTTTCTTCATTTTTGACTCTTTATTCACTGGCATGCTACCAAAGGATTGACATAAGGCAAATGTGGTTCCTATCCTCAAAAAGGGAACAAAGTCATTACCAGGTAACTACAGACCGGTCCTAGAGAATTTGAAAAGGACCACCACATAGGGAAGTTTCTGTTAGAAAAGAATAATATAAGTGATAGCGTGGATTCAAGAAAGACTGAAGTTGTGAAACAAATTTACTCTCTTTTTATGGGGAAGTAAGTAAACAGGTACACAGTGGAGTAGCAGTCGATATAGTGTACTTGGACTTTGCTAAAGCATTTGACACCGTCCTCCACAGATGGTTAATATGCAAGTTAGGGTCAATAGGTTTAGAAAAGTCAATCTGTAAATGGATAGAGAACTGGCTTAAAGACCGCATCCTGGGAGAGTAGTGATTAATGTTTCATACTCTGAATGGTCTAAGGTTTTAAGTGCTGTACCAAAGGGTTCAGTGTTGGGACCTTTACTGTTTAACATAATATAAATGATATAGAGTTTGGTATTAAAAGTACCATTTCTGTGTTTGCAGATGACCCCAAACTATGTAATGGAAATAAATCCATACAGGATGTCTATAATCTACAAGCAGACCTGGATGTACTGTTTGATTGGGCAGCCAAGTGGCAAATTACATTTAACATTGAGAAATGTAAAGTTATGCACTTTGGGGATAGCAACATGCATGCTTCATACTGTTTAGAAGGAATAAATTTGGGTCACAAATGGAAAGGGATCTGGGGGTTCTGGTAGATCATGGACTTAATACAAGTATGCAATGCCATGCCAAGCTGCAATATCAAAAGCTAGCAAAATACTTTCTTGTATTAAAAGGGGAATAGACTGCAGAGATGGAGACATAATCCGACCCCGTACAAAGAATTAGTCAGACCACATCAGAAATATGCAGTCTAGTTTTGGGCACCAGTTCACAAAAAGGACATTGTGGAATTGGAGAGGGTGCAGAGAAGGGCAACTAAACTAATAAAAGGAATGGAGGTACTCAGCTATGGAGAGAGGTTAGGTGAATTAATCTATTTTCCCTTGAGAAGAGACGTTTAACCTTCCTGGCACTATGATTATTTTAGTATTTAAATGTCAAATTGGTACATTTGACATTTAAAAATACCTATTTTAAATTTCCCGCCCCCAGCGCACGTACTCGCTTTGCATGCAGGCCCGGCATCTGTATTCCATAGCCTCACATGTCCAACGTTCACACACCGGGGATGTGAGGCCAGGGGACATCGCGCATCGCCAAGGGGACACAGATGCCTGGCTGGCTTCGCCAGAGGATGCTGCGGGCTCGTGGGGAACCAGGTAAGCCCTCAATTCCTCCCCGAGTATGGCTCAGGGTTACCACTGTTTGTAATGAAATTTAACCCCGAGTCACACTCTGGATTACCATCAGGGGGTTTAAGGGATGATATGATCACACTTTATAAATATATTAAGGGTGCATATAGAGAACTCTCTTCCCGAATATTCACTTTAAGATCATTACAAAAAACAAGGGAGCACTCTTTGTAAAGTTGTTTCAGCAACTACTATAGGTTGCTTTAAGAAAAAGCTGGATGCTTTTCTAGAAACACAGAATATAACTGAATAATAATGCTAACAGTGACCATTAATCCAGGGAAAATTCAATTGCCCCATGGAATCAGGAAGACATTTTTTTGAACTATGTCCATAGGGTTTTGTATCTGGGTTATGTTTACTTCCCTAGTGGTTGAACTTAATGGATTTATGTCTTTTTTCAACCTGACTTACTATGTAACTATTTGTACCATATGGACCAAGGATACCCGCCACCTTCTTGGAGAACCACTTGAAAACTCAGAAACATGAGTTCTGAATGATGAGTTTAAGAGTAGGAACTACTATCCAAACAAGTCCTTGAACACAGATTCGGATGCGCTTTTCACTCACAAAAGATATGTAATTTCTTAGGTGAATGAGAGCTAGTAATCTATTGTAGATGGGTCACTAGCCAAAAAGCCACGTAGGCTCACAATGTATGCATAGGATTGTAGATAGTAAGTGTCCCCTGATTTTTTCACAGTCAAGTAGAAGGGGTTATCACAGATGTAAGTGTTCTTTTAGTTTTACCAATAGTTAAGTTGGCATCTCATCAGAAGTGCTTTCGTGACATATCTGGTGAAGGAGTAACTTGGGCTCCATTCAGGTCCATCAGGCCCTTCTTCCATGCTGCCTCCCTGATAGATTCTTTCACATTGAAATTATGCTTTCTGCAAAGAACCTCCCAAGGCTCATCAGTAGCTGAGAAATGCAGTGTTCCATGAATTTTGTCCAGCCCCAGGGTCACTCATGGAGTCCATGGTAATGTCCTCTGTGCAGACACATACTGTAGGTGAATAATGTGTCCTCATGACCGTTTTTGATAATCTTCCATTGATAATCGTAAAGAATCCAGTTATTGATATTGAGAGTCTCTAGCCCCTTCTGATAATAAGACCCTCTGTACCAGATCAGCTGTCCTAATTGCTATACCATGAGCTTTATCAACTACTTTTGCCATGTCCTATTTGCCTGCAAGGAGGGTAGCCTGTTGGGTGACTTCCAGTCATACAATCAGGGCCTCTAGGTCAGATTTAGAAGTCAACACCTGTATGAAGGGCCCCATGTCAGAATCCCCAGAGATGACCATATGTGGATATAGTGATAGTAGGATAGGATTGGAGACCAAATTGTCAAGCTGTCATGCATTGGAGGCCTGGTCTTGACTGCAAGCTTTGTCTTGAGGGCACGGGCATCAGTAAAAGCAAAACCATATTGTTGCAACCTGCTTTCAGCAAGATCAATATGAACCAAAATCTGGGAGTAATGTTTACAGCACCATGCTAAATTTATGTGAAGCAAAATTGAATATGTGTGTGTATGTATATATGCTATTGAATTGCTATGCGGTCAAAATATAGAAGAAGCTAAATTAGTACGGTCAAACCTTGGATTTCCAATCTAGTAAGGTTAATATTAATACTGCTTTTTCATAGGGCATATACAAAATTTTCAGTTCACTATAGTTGCATTCTTTAAACCTTTGCAAGACAGCACATTGAGTGCATTTTGCAAAATACACTCTTTAGATTTTTAAAAAAAAAAAAAAAAAAAAAAAAAAGGTAATTCAAACAAAGAAATAAACCAAGAAATATATCATGAGGGATAAGATTGTGTTGTAAGCTTCTCCCATACTGTTTTCAGGGAACCTTCTGTTCCCTAAGTATCTATATTCTTCAGCCAGTCTTTACATAAAACTCAAATTGTAACATTATGGAAAATTTAGTAGGTCAAAGCCCCATCCTTTCATAACATCTTCATCTCATTCTCTGACTGATGCACTGTCAGTACCATTGAATGTGTTAGGAAAAAGCATATGAAGAGGTTGAGTAAGCACCTAATATATGTGCCAGACATAGTTCAGCACCTAATATATGTGCCATTCCTAATTCCACTACTCACAGCATAGAGTAAAATACAGTTCAAATGCCTAAAAAACCTGCCTGGAATCAGGCCTATATAGTTTGACTAAACAATATAGCACTGATCTAAGGTGGAGTTGTAAAAATAGCCCATTTCTAAGCATTGCAGTGAGACAAACTTTTAAACCAAGGCTGGAAACTATATTAATTATGCTGTCCTTCCACACTGCTTTGTCTGCTTTTTCTGTTTGAGTCCCTAGCTCCCTGACTGTTTTCATAGCCTTTCACAGGTTACAGTATGCTTACACAATAACTACATCTTACTTTAAAAATTTCCTTACTGTTTCTTTTATAAGACAAATACAATACAACCACCTGTCCATTCTAGACATGGTCAAGGTTAATCACCTACTTTCATCCTCCTTAACTGCTGCTTCAATGACAATGGCTTACACAAATGTACTGACTGCTGGCTTTTCTCTTTGTACGCAAATACCACCTGTCTTTGAAAGGTTACCTCATTTAGGCTACCAAGGTATAAATTATTAGACACATTTTCTCTGGCCAAACTGACTTTTCCAGTTTAGCTTACCATTTTTACAAGGTGAGGACCTGTGCTTCTATGACCTGTATCCTGTGCATGGTTGCCTATTTGCCTTTTGTTATGTTATCTTTACTTTAAAGCTTTAATACCCAGTTATATTCCGTGCTTCTAGAATGCATCCAGCTTTTTCCTAAAGCAATCTATAGAACTTGCAGAAACTACTTCCTGAGGGAGCCGATTCCACATTTTCACAGACCTTACAGTGAAGAATCCCTTCCTTATTCGGAGCTTAAACTTTTTTTCCTCCAGACGCAAAGCGTGCCCCCTTGTTTTTCGTAATAATCTCTAGGGGAATAGTTGGAAAGAGAGTTCCAAATATGGAAAATTTATATGAGGTGATCCCCCCTTAAACGTCTCTTTTCAAGGGAGAATAAATTATTTCAGCGAATCTCTCCTCTTAACTGAGCTCCTCCATTCCTTTTATTAGTTTAGTTGCCTTTCTCTGCACTCTCTCCAATTCCACAATGTTCTTTTTATGAACTGGTGCCCAAAACTGGACTGCAAATACCAGATGTGGACTAACCAATGCTTTGTACAGGGGCACGAATATATCTCCATCTCTGCAGTCTATTCCTCTTTTAACGTCCCCTAGCGTTCTAATTCTGTCCGTATTTCCATACAAAAAGGTAACGTTTTTTTGCATGGAAATTTTTTTTACATTGTAGGCTATAATTCTTAGGCATAACTCAACGAAATATGTCCAATATAATAAATGTAATATTAAACTTATGAAACATAATATAACTGTACAGAAGCATGTAAAAATATATATTAACTGAAGATTTCTTTGAATTGGACTCATAACAGCTATTTTGTATTGAATCCAATACAAAATTATTTGAATTTCCCGGGAAACCCTGAAGATCTTCTCTGCAGTTAGCGGCTGGATATCGGAGGAGGAGAACGTGTCCCCAGGACCTGCGGGGACCAGGGGACGCCAACAGGGCAAGATAAGTGTTCTTTTTTTAAGCAACCCCAAGCCTGACTCGGGATTACCGCTTTTTGCAGGTAAAATCCACCCCGAGTCACACTCGGGATTACCGCTAGGGGGGTTAATACAAGAAAGTACCTTGCTAGCTTTAGATATTGCAGCTTGGCATTGCATGCTATTATTAGGTTTATGATCTACCAGAACTCCCAAATCATTTTCCATTTCTGACTCCCCCAAATGTATTCCCCCTGGACAGTATACAGCATGCATGTTGAGTATGAATTATTAATAACTACTCTCTGGATGTGATCTTTAAGCCAGTTCTCTATCCATTTACAGATTGACTTTTCTAAACCTATTGACCCCAACTTGCATATTAACCATCTGTGGGCTACTGTGTCAAATGCTTTAGCAAAGTTTAAGTACACTATACTAACTGCTATTCCAATGTCCACCTGCTTACATCCTCAAGAAAGAGTAAATTTGTTTGACAACTTCAGTCTTTCTTGAAGCCATGATGACTTTAACTTTTAATAATATTTTCTAGCTGAAACTCCTCTATGTGGTTCTTTATCAAACTCTCTAGGACCTTTCCAACTATGGTAACTAAGTGGTCTGTAGTTACCTGGGAATGACTTTGCTCTCTTTTTGAAGATAGGAACCCTTTTGGAATTTGTGACATGCGTATCCCAGGAGGCTCTGCGCGGTGCTAATGACAGATTGAAAGGGGTTTTGCTTTTTTGTGTTTTAAAAAATGTTTTAAAAAACAAAACAAGGGGTTATCTATCCTTCTATATAAAATAAAAATTGTAGTGATTGGCCATTTCGAGACCATGGTCCACAAATGTTTGCATATTAGGGACCCCTGGGGGCCACTTGTATGGCATTTAGCATTAGGGTGCTGGCAATTGTCTGTGCGCTGTGGTGCCTCAAATATAAATTTGCCTGCTCACCAAACTTTAAGGCTGTTTTCAGATTGGTGGTGAGGTTGGGGGGGCGCTCAGTACTTCTTACTGCCGCCTGAAGTCAAATCTGCAGACTCTGCAGTGTGAGGGACTAGGCAGCTAGCAGGGTGCCTGTTACACATAGCTGGACACTTACCTTCTCTAGAACAGAGGGATGTTACCAACTGAAAATGTGGGAGCCAGTGGGAAACACTTTTTTTCCACAATCCCCCCGAATAAAATGTTATACTCATCATATCATTCTACCCTGTCATACATAGCTATCCCCTTACTCTCTATGATCCCCAATTTCTCAGTAACATCTTGCTATGGAGCTGATGGAGCTTTTATTGACACGTGTGAGAACAATCCATTGTGGCTATTGTTCTAAATTTTTTAGGTGCTGCATGAGTTTATACCAGTAAAATGAATAACATAATTACATAGAAATATCCCAGGGACTTTCTACCTTAAAAAATTAAACAATAAAATGTGTAAATTTTAAAAATTATTTAATAAATTTTGTGTAGATGAAAAAGTATGTTCCACCAAAGATAGGGACCCAGAAAATAGGAAGGAGTAAACTCCGGTGTGACCAGCCTGGAGTGACACTAAGAAGACCATTTAAGAGAAAAAGGAAAGACAGGCTTTTGAGGGGCGCACAGTATTTTTTTGAAAACTAAACTTTCTAAACATCCTAAAACTAGAGGATTAGAGGTCTCCTATGCTCTCCCTAGGCTAACACATGTATACTAGTCTAATGAACATACGATAGTAGTTTGCTGATATATCAAATCTTATTTACAGCAATGAATTTTTTCCCCACCCAACGCGTTTTGCCCCGCAAGGCTTCTTCAGGGGTTTTGGGGGTCTTGGTGATATTGCTAAAACTTTATGCCGGGTAAGACTTGACGCCACTTGCTACTTGAAAAACATTCTAATCATAAAATCTAATAGTGATTTGGAGGTAATTGAAGCTGACCCTGCGATTATGGGTGAAGATGGCTCTATGATCCTTCAGACATAGTCATGGATGGTATTTGTTTGTGGGTCAGAATATGCAGTGTGTGGAATTTACTCCTACCAGGATGAATATAGGAGAGAAGTGTACTCAAACTAAGACACACTTAGCTGGATGACCGTAGATACTGAATTGGTGATAAATGATCTGGTAGGACAAAATGGATGTTCCAAACTGTAAGCCGTTGCAAAAGATCTTAGTACATTGCTTTTGAGTATGGAAGAGTTTCTGTATTGATATAGAAAGACTTTGTGTGCTTAATCACGGGTAAAAAGTTGCTGGTCTATGTATAGTGCTGGGTTTATCACTGTTTAGATGTGTCGTGGTGGTATAGTGGTGAACCGCGGGCAGTTATCCAAAAGCGGAAGTAAACCCAAAATTCACTCAGAACAATAAAAACACACTTACCTTCAATCCCGCGGAGCAGTCTATCCATCTGGAGGTTTCTTCCATCAGGCCCCGCGTTGTCCCAGTATTCTTTCTACGTCACCCGATCTCGCACTGTGCAGGCGCGAGATCGGGTGATGTAGATTAGGAAAAAACTTGCCAATCTCACTTCCCATGCCATTTTTTTCCCTATTGATGAAAGGGCTCCTGCGCATGCCTGAGATTCTCAGGAATGTGCGGAAAGAACAGCAAGGAGCCTCTCAGATACCTGACATAGGTATTCCGGGAGGCTCTGCACTTCTTTTCATTCTTGATCACCTATGCCAGGGGTCGGCAAACTTTTTGGACTATTAGGCCATTTCAGGAGGTCAAGAAGGCACACTAGGTCAGAAGAAACAAGGTGACCAAGGAAAGGTTTTTTCCAACCTTGACTGCAAGCAAGCAACCTCAGTCTTCCACTCATCCGCGGTGTAGTCTCTGTATGTGTGCACGTGCTTGGCAACGAAAAAGCCCCTTGAGATTTGACCGCTTGAAAGTGCTGTTGGTGTCGTTGCACACTAAACACAGGGCTTTGTTGCTGCGTTGGACGAAGAATATTTTGTCAGTCCATCCGTGGTTGAAGACAGGACATTCGAGGTCAACCTTCCGGAGACTGGTAGGTGCGCGTTGCTTCTGCTCTTTAGGCATAGTAATTGGGGTTACTGTGCGGGAACTTCATGATATCGATGGTATTGCGGTAACTCTTGATAATGCAACAATTCAATTAGGTCGGATCCAACAATAAATAACTGTGGGGGGGGGGGCAGCGGCGGCGGACTGGAATACTGGCTAGGCCGGAGTTTGCCTACCTGTGGCCTAGGCAATTGAGAATTAACACATTGAATTTTACACATTTTATTGTTGAATTTGTAGGAAAAGTCTCTAGAAAGTCTCTGGGTTTATGCTATAGCAAGATGCTACAGAGAAATTGGAGTTCATTGGGAGTAAGGGGATAGATATGTGTGACAGGGTAGCATGATATGACGGGTATACCTTTTTTTTTTATCATGTGATGGCACCACAGCAATAAAATCCCCCACTAAAGTCACTATTTCACTCATCCCAAGGTATATCAAGCTTTTGACCACCAGACCATTGTTCAATCATAAATCTTTTTTTTACAATGAAGGCTACGTACACGTTAGATTAATGGCCTCAGGGTTGATATCAGAATCTGGCGTGTGTACAGCGCTCGTCATCCGGACAACTGTCCTGGAGGATCCACGGATGACTGATGAGAAACAATCGTAATGACAGTGAAGAGGAGAGAGTGCAGAGCGGGGATGATTTGTCGTTCTCTCCCTCCCCTCTCCATGAGAGCAGAGCAGTACTGTGTGTACAGAACTCGTTCATGCATCTTTCAGTCTTTTGTCGTCGGAAAAGATTGTGAAAGATCCAATGACAATTATTGCCCTGTGTGTATCCTGCCTTAGAACTCATGATAGAGACAATTGTTTCCTAAGACTTGACAAAACCCCTACACTGGAGTTATTTATGAAAACTGGCTCCTAGAAAATTGGTTTAATGGTGTTGTTTCTATGTAATTGTGTTATTCATTTTACTGTTATAAACTCATGCAGCAGATAAAACATTAAGAACAATAGCCACATTGGATTGTTCTAACACGTGTCAATAAAGGCTCGATCTATAGCGAGATGTTACAGAGAAATTGGGGTTCATAGAGTAAGGGGATAGCTATGTGTGACGGGAGCATGATATGATGGATATAACTTTTTATTCAGGAGGGGGAGGTTGTGGACAGAAAGTGTTTCCCATTGGCTCCCACAGAGAAGGTAAGTGCCCAGTAATGTGTAACAGGCACCTTGCCAGCCGCTCAGTTCCTTGCACTGCAGCGTCTGCAGATTTAGCTCCAGGGGGCAATGAGTGGTACCAAGCGTCTCCCCCTAAGCAGGGTTCAATGGTATGAGGAAGGGGTAACTGCAGTGCCACTTCACTGTCAGTCTGAACACAGCCTTAATGTTCGGTGAGCGGGCAATATTATAGTTAAGGCACTACAGTGCACAGACAATTGGCAGCACCCCAGTGCATGGAAGTGGCCCCCGTGGGGACTACAATTGGGGACCCTGGTCTTAATTAAGTGGGTTGAACAAAAAGATTGCAAAAAAAATGTGAGGAACTTAAGACTTTTTTTTTTAACACAATCACTTCATTAAAGGGGCTCAAAAGTAATTAGACAATTTAAAAAGCTAAATGTTCATTTCTAATACTTGGTTGAAAACCCTTTGCAATGATAGCCTGTAGTCTTGAACTCATGGACATCACCAGATGCTGGGTTTCCTCCTTTTTAATGCTCTGCCAGGCCTTTACTGCAGCAGCTTTCAGTTGCTGTTTGTTTGTGGGCCTTTTTGTCCGAAGTTTAGTCTTCAACAAGTAAAAAGCATGCTCAATTGTGTTCAGATCAAGTAACTGACTTGGCCATTTAAGAATATTCCACTTCTTTGTTTTAATAAACTCCTGGGTTGCTTTGGCTGTATGTTTTGGGTCATTGTCCATCTGTAATATGAAACGCCTCCCAATCAATTTGACTGCATTTAGCTGGATATGAACAGGCGGTATGTCTCTGAACACCTCAGAATTTACTCGTCTGCTTCTGTCTTGTGTCACATCATTGATAAACACTAGTGTCCCAGTGCCACTGGCAGCCATGCATGCCCAAGCCATAACTCTGCCTCAGCCATGTTTTACATATGATGTGGTATGCTTTGGATAATGAGCTCTTCCACGCCTTCTCCATACTTTTTTCTTGCCATCATTCTGGTAAAGGTTGATCTTGGTTTCATGTTTTTCCAGAACTGTGCTGGCTTTTTTAGATGTTTTTGAGCAAAGTGCAATCTAGCCTTTCTATTCTTGAGGCTTATAAGTGGCTTGCACCTTGCAGTGCACCCTCTGTGTTTACTTTCATGCAGTCTTCTCTTTATGGTACACTTGAATATCGATATGCCTACTTCCTGATGAGTGTTGTTCACTTGGTTGGCTGTTGTGAAGGGGTATCACTTCACCTTGGAAATAATTCTGCGATCATACACCACTGTTGTCTTCCATAGACGTCCAGGTCTTTTGGCGTTGCTGAGTTCACCAGTGCTTTTTTTTCTTTCTCATGATGTACCAAACTGTAGATTTCACTACTACTTAATATTGTACCAATTTCTCGGATGGGTTTTTTCTCTTTTTGCATCTTAAGGATGGCTTGTTTCACCTGCATGGGGAGCTCCTTTGACCGCATTTTGTCTGTTTACAGCAAAATCCTCCACATACAAGCATCCCCTCAAATCAGCTCCAGGCCCCTTATCTGCTTAATTGATAATGACAAAACGAAAGAATTGCCCATACCAGCCCATGAAATAACTTTTGAGTCATTTGTCCAGTTACTTTTGAGCCCCTGAAATAAAGTTATTGTGTAAAAAAAAAAAAAAAAAAGGCTTTAGTTCCTCTTTTTGCAAAAATAATTAAAGCTGAAAGTCTGCAGTTCAACTTCATTTGATTTGTTTCATTTCAAATTAATTGTGGTAATGTACAGAACCAAAATTAGAAAAAAGTTGTCTCTGTCCAAATGTTTATGGACCCAACTGTATAGAAGGGTAGATAACCAACCCTTTGTTTTGTTTTGTTATTTTTCAAATTTTTTTTAAAACACAAAATACCCCAAAAAAACCCATTCTACTACTGCCAAGGTGGTAAAGACTGAATGGGAACGCAGACCCTCCTGTGATAAGCCTGTCCTGAATTCAAAGAGGCTTGGGCCCTGAGAACAGGCATGCGCAGGAGGTACTTTTCTGTTCTCGAAAAAAGAAAGATGGCGATCTCACACATGCGCAGTAAGATCGACATTTTTTGACAAATAAAGCGACATACATTTTTTTTATTTTTATTTTAGGTCTACTTTATTGAGAAAAGATCTCTGCTTCTTATTAGGATTTATGTTTAAGACCCCATAGCTGGCAACTTCTTATTTTCAGTGGGATGTATTAGGTTTCGTATCAGCTCTCGGGGTCCCCTGTGTGCCCTGAAAATTTCAAGTTTGTACAACAATCAGTGTGGGAGATATGAAGGTTTACACCTTGGGGTAATGATAGCAGCACAAGCAGAGACTCTGCTCTCATGTTCTCTAGCAGCTGATGGTCAATGGGTAGGATTATCTCACAGTGCAAAGTGGGCGGGGAGCAGCACAGCTGATTTCATGCTGAAGCAGAATCCCATACAAAAAGATGGGAGATGCGCGTGCAGACAGGGCAAAAACAGCTGAGTGTGATGTCATTGTACACGCCCAATCAGCTGGTAGTACTCATTCCTAAAGTAGGACTATTTTTAAGGACACCAGTCTCTGTGACCAGCCGGAAGCACGGGGCAGTGCAGGATTGGGATGAATTTTTGTGTGGCTCTCACAGCTCAGTTTCCTCTTGCTGTTAGACACTTAAGAGACAAGGGCTCTGAAAATTAGAACAACTTTTGCTTCTGTGTTAACTCTGAACACTGGGCAAACCTAAAGATTGCTTTATACTTTCTATCCCCTATTCTACACTTGTCTCTTAACAGTTTTTCACTGACCTTTGTAATCTGTTTTGAAATCTTCCACCACTGCTAGACATCATATCAACCTCCCTGTCGGTGTACCCGAGTGTGGCTCAGGGTGAACTTTCCATACCAAATGCGTTAACCCCAAACCACACTCGGGGTGGAATTGCCTGGGAGTTTGAAAGTCCTACCGGGTTCCCTGCGTTCCAGCGACATCCTCCAGTAATACCTGCAGCGTCCTCCAGCGATGCCCGCCATCTTCTTCCCCTGGGGATCCCAGCATCTGTGTAACCTGGCGATGCCCGGCCAGCATCTGCATCCCCAATGTGTAGCATTAGAAGATTTGGGTAGCCCCACTCTAATTCACTCCCTCCAAATCTGGGACAAGCACTGTGCCAATCCCAAATTGTGCTCCACCCATGCTCCTCTAACGCCACTGTGGGATAACCCACTCAATCAGGGTGGGGCTGAGGGAGATTCAAATGGTGGATAGATAAAAGTTTTCTGCGAATAGATGTGCGTTTGGTTTTCAATTATGAATATTTATCCAGAAAAAGGGAGCTGCCACAGATTGAACACTTTAGATACAAACAAGTCAAATAATTTGTTGCTGTACTAAAATATAACAAACTGCACGACACTCCTTTTGAGAATTCTTGTAGTTCATTGGCAAACACCAAAGGTCAAAAATGTATTAAATATGCAGCCTTAGTCACCCTAACAACAAAGTTAAAATATATGTGTTCATGGGAGGCTGACTTAGGCTTACCATAAGAACTGGAAGATTCGAGTGACGTAGCCCACTCCCTATCCAAAATATCACTCATCTCATCACTAGTAGAGGCCAACTACAAGGTAATGTTCTAAATATCACCCATCCTCCTCCCCATTATGTTTTAGAGACTGTGAGGCTAAGGGAACAATGGAATACATAAGGTGGTTGTGCCCAATAGCGCAGAGCTTTTGGTCCAACATATTTAAACTTATTTCTGCAGTTCTGCGAATAGAAATACAGGGCTCATTTGAGGGGGCCCAGTTTAGCAAAATGGAACAGATCAGACCCAAACCAGCTCAGAAACTAGCCAAACTTATCCTTTTGGCAGCCCGGATTACACTTGCCAAATCGTGAAAATTGAACGTAATACCCACCACTCTTTGCCAAAATGAATTGGGTGATGGTGAGTGATAGGTCAACACATACTTTGAATAACACCCTAGATAATTTTGACCTAATCTGGGAACCCTGGCTGAACTATGGGTCCACCTAGATGGATGTATATTTCAGTCTTAACATTTTGTAAAGTGAGTCTTCTCCCCTCATCCTTTTCCCTCCCTTATGTGTCTGTCCATCCTATCTTTACATGAAAGAAATGGGACCAGATCGGCCCATTGATACCAAGCATAATCAGTGCTCAACCCAGAATTTTTTTGAAGCCGGGTTGGAAGAAATTGTAGGTGGGTGGCAGCCCCAATATTGTGACCAAACTTTTTAGTAACCACCCAAAAACAGCTGGGTGGGTGCTAAAAAGTGCCGGGTGGTGCGCCCAGCTAAAAGGGCCTGGGGAGAACCCTGATAATGATATATCCTGGGAAGCCCCTAGCAGGGTCCCGGAGGTTCAGCGACTGGATAGAAAACACAGTTTGTATTGTGTTTTGTGGTTATTATTAGGCTGACAGTCTCTTAATTGCTCACTTTATCTACTGTGATCTGATTGATGTCAAACTGCACAAATGTTTACTATTGTGAGATTCATGTAATTTAAGTACAAACAACATTCATCAAAATTAACCACGTGTGTGAAAAAGAGTGCCAACAACTTTTGCTTGTATTTTGCTTGTATTTATTATGCTTTATTTTATATTAAGTATTATATAGTAATTCGCCTTTACTTATCTTTTGTTACTATGCTAAATTCTCTCCCTTTGGACAAACAGGGTTTTAGCCCAGAGTTTAAAAAATATATGGGAAATGTTCATGTTTACCTCCCTATCGGTAATCCCGAGTATGGCTTGGAGTGAATTATCCATACCAAAATCGGTAACCCCGGGCCACACTCGGGGTGGAAATGCCAGGGAATTTTCAAGTCCTACCTGGCCACCAAGTTTCCACAGCATCCTACACCGATGCCCAGCATCTGCTTCCCAAGCGTGTAAATGTTGGGGACGCGAGGCCAGGGGAAGCAGAAGCCGGCCAGGCAGTGCGAGCATGTGGCTAAAGGGTGGGACTGTGTGGCTGAGAGGCGGGACCGGGTGGGAAATTTAAAATAATAAGTATTTTTAAATGTACTGTTTTGACATGACTCCCCCACTTCCACACTTTGCAGGGAAAATCTGCCAGTCATCAAGTCAGGTTGTTTAAAGGGGGAATCATGTTTCTGGGGGTACCCTTCACAAAGCTCCCTCTGTTGCTGAAGTGCAAGCTGGCATTAGCATTGTAGGTAGGATGCAAATTTGCAACTCCTTGCTAAAGGGATACCAGCCTGCATTAACCCTCCTAGTGCTAAAACTGCACAAACACATTTTTACAACCAAATGTTCATTCTCTTTCTATTTATTCTCAAGGTCATAGTGCTGTTGATATCACCAAGGTAGCAAGAAGACACCGCATGTCTCCGTTTCCACTAACATCCATGGATAAAGCCTTTATTACAGTCCTTGAAATGACTCCAGTTCTTGGGACTGAAATCATCAACTACAGAGGTATGTTACCTTTTTGTTTCAATATTCCTTCCTCAGCTAACAAACATAACTGGCTTGTAAGATCCAGTATAACGTCAGGGCCTTAGGAACAAGTACAAGATGTTAAGGAACAGCATAGCTTTCAGGTTGTGACTTGGCAGCACCATGTATTGACAGCACATACGTTGCTGGGGCATAACCTTTTTTTTTTAAACTTAGCTTTCCTAATGGACAGCAGCAACATCCCAATCTACTATTATCTGATTTATTAAAGTTGACCTTCAGGCAAATATACAGCTCAAATGTACAAAAGAGAACTGTTGCCTGACAAAAGATTTATTTTCTGTCTATTTGGTCCTGCAATATACACAGCCCTGTCTTCCTTGTCTACCAGCTAAAGTGACCTAACTTTACTCTCCTGCAGCTTCATGACCAATGGCACCAAAATTTTAAGGCAGCTCTAACAAGCCTAAATGTGAAGTCACAGAAATGTTTTTGATATCAAAAGTAGAGCTTTAGTCCTTAGGATTTGGTGGGTAAACAGTGTTCTCCCCAGAAACCTTTTTCAGCCGGGTGGTGGAAAGCTGTACCAGGATGGTAAAAAGTGGGTGGGGCAAGACACAGCAAACTTTGTTCCAAATTTATAATACCTGGCTTGCTAAAATGTACAATTTTTCCATTTTTGTTGCCCAAACTGTTCAGTGCTGTGTGTTTTATTCCAACTGCCTAGTGTTCCATATTTTATAGTGTAATCCCTTGTATGCATAGTGTGATCAATGTGGTGTAACAAGTTAGGCTTAGTTCACATTAGCAGTAATGGGCCATTTACCCCTCCTGAGTGACTACTTGGCAACTCACAAGCACCTGGGATTGGTAACAGACGGTCATTGCTGAGATGCAGCAAATGCAACATTACTGCCAGTGTGATTTGAGCATAACTTCATATGTCACCTCCTAGTGCTAGATCTAGGTAACACATCTTTTGTGAAAAAAAAAACATATTTCACTTGGTCTGTCCACAAACTGAGCCCAGTGAGTCCCGCGCTTGCTCAGCTTCCCTCTTCTTTCCTATGCTCAACTTCAATCAAAGTGCTGATCATTGGGCATGCGTGAGTTTGCAAATTAAGGACCCCCCGGGGGCCACTTACATAGTAAGGAGCATTGGGGTGGGGCCCCTAAATTTTTACCTACCTTTCACCAAACTTTAATAGTAATACTATGCTTCCCTTTTTGCTTCTGTTCTTTGAACCCCAATGTATCTGGAATAGGAAGGTGCAGAAAACTGAAAATGTAGGTGCAAGTGGGGAACACTTGTACAACCCCCCCCCCCCCCAAAAAAAAAAAAATTAATTAGCATGGCATTATTAGAACATAAAAAAACACTGTCCACTTCCCTGCCTTGAACCCTAATTTCTCTAGAACAGAGAGGTGCAGGTAAACAAATATATAGGTGCAACTGCGGGACACTTGTGGCTAAGGCCTCCCAAACTTTCATCTCCATGGCATCATTACAACATAAACTCTGCCCCTCAAAACCCGTTGCCTGTTACACGTGACTGTTCCCTACCAGTACCTTTGTTTTGATGGGCAGAATTTCGTTTATGGTCCAATGTTAACATAGTAAAAATTTTTGGGGGTGCTATCCACAGACTTTCCCTACACATTTTAAGTTTCCTACACCTCCCCATTTCAGAGAAATTTGGGTTCAAGTGTTAGAAGTGGGCAGTAATGTGTAACAGGGCAGTGTGTTTGCCATAATAATGACATTTTAGTGGGAGGGGGTAGCCGAAGGTGTCCCCCCAGTGCACCTACATTTTCGGTTTTGTGTACCCCACCATAATATGGAATTTGGGATTCAAAGAGAAGCAGACAGAGTAACATAGTATGACAGTTATAGATTTGTGACAGGTAGGTATCAATTTAAGGGCCCCATCCCAATTCTCCTTGCTATGTAAGTGACCCTGTGGGTCCCCAATTTGCATTTTTAATTAAGGACTCCTAGGCGCACTTGCTTTTAAAACAGTACTCCCAATGTTGTGTTTTCACAACAAGTTTTTACAGTTCTGATTCCCATATCTTGCAATTTTTAAAAGCTGGGGTGCTGAAACATACAATTTAGGAGATAAGAAGGTTTATACACAGAGAGCTGTAAAGCTGCGTACACACTTGCAATTTTTGTCGTTGGAAAGGATCTTTCACGATCCTTTCCAACGACAAGGGAGTGCACGATGCATGAACGGTGCTGTACAGCACCGTTCATGCTCTACGGAGAGGGGAGGGGGAGAGCGACAGAGCGGCACCCTGCTGCGCGCTCTCCCCTTCCCTTTCATTAGGATCGGCTGTCGTCCATCGTCCGTGGATCCGGCAGGTCGGTCGTCCGGACGATGGACGACACCGACTGTACACACGGCAGATTTTCGCCCGATAATTGGCCGATGCCGATTATCGTGCGATAAAAATCTGACGTGTACGTAGCTTAAGGCTGCAGAATGACATGCAGTTACACACACATCTGATTACGTCCTTACACACGCCCATTCGGGCGGAGACATTGTTACACAGTGTTTTTTTTTTTTTTTTTAAAAGGAGATTAGGCACAGCTATAGAATGGGGGAGGGGAAGCCTGTGTCCCTGTCTCATCATAGCTGTGCTGTGCTCTTCTCCCTCCAAACGGCTCTTATTAGCTGATGGAATCCACTGAACGGATGACAGCTGAGAACAGCGCAGCCTCTCAGTTGTCTGTTCAGAGGATTAGAGTTGCTGATGAGAGTCAGGGGGAGGGGGCAGGGCAGCCGGGGGGCTCGCCCACCAAAAGGGGGCTGGGGAGAACTATGGTAAATGTTGGCAAGTGGCAACACAGTTTATTGGAGGCACAGACCTAACTGCAGGCACACAAGATGCAGGTAGCTATGCAGTGCATTAAAAAGTTTGAAAACTCACTACCTACAAATTTGGCTAAAATTACCCTACTCCAATTAAATCTGAATCCTGTAAACTCACCTCCAACAATATTGGAATTAATTCAGAATGTACTGCTACTTCTATTCAAAATTCTGCTAGCTTGTCCTTTTTTCACCATTTAGGGGACTATTAAAAACGATGGAGAGCCAGTGAAATTAGAGTTTTCTTAGTTTTCTAACATTTAATGACCATGTTATTTAAATTTTCCAATTACTTCCTAACTAAAACGTTGATATCTTTATTTGTTCCTCTCAAGATGGAATGGGACGTGTGCTCGCCCAAGAGGTGTATGCAAAAGACAATTTACCACCATTCCCTGCATCGGTAAAGGATGGGTATGCAGTAAGAGGTAAATCAATGTTTTGTAATATTAAATTATTTAAGTGCTAAAATTTAAAAATGACAATTTAGTATCAAAAAGTACTTCAAACTTCATCCTACTGTGGTCTTTAAGTTTTATATTGAGTTCTTTCTTTAGTTTTTTAATATTCTAAATATTTTCTTAGCTGCAGATGGCCCAGGAGATCGTTTTATTATAGGCGAGTCTCAAGCTGGAGAACAGGTGAGGATCATCTGTGTATTGTCTTTTGTATTGTGTTTGTCTCCCTAAAAAACCTGACTTACCAGAAGTTTTTTTAGGCTTTTAAACTGAATAAAATTCAAATAACTAAAGGTAAAATTTGCATCCAGTGATATTTTCCTTACACTTAAACCAGCCTTTCTAAAAAAAAGTTACCCTGGAAAGCAAGCTTAGAGTACTGGAATACTCCAATATTACTGTGGAGTACCTTAAAAACAATTATGAGGGGCATATAATGACTTATCATTTTCAAATCCGCAAAGAGTATCAAGCCCAAATACTTGCAAGTGTTGGAATTGCAAGGAAAAATTACCCAGTTTTATAAAACTCACTACTAACAAAACACAGCTCTCACTATAAAGCTTAGGTAATTTAACATTCAGTTTTTTCAAAAGTCCAGGCAAATTCTTTGTTTAGAGTGAGTGTTTAGTGAGGCCTCATGGCCTGAGCATCATATTCTTAAAGGTCAAAGATCCTACTACCACTGGGCCCTTAAATTCACATGAGTCTATCTTATCTGCTTTTGAACAATACTAAGGTCAACACTATTCAGTTCAACCTCCCATCCCCTGATTTGCTGAATATTCTTTTGACAAAAGTGAAACTTCACAAGCTGTCCACAGAACAAAGAGATCTCCTCATTACAGAAGTAGAGATAAGCAGGACAGGAGGCTCTATGGCTGCTGGTAAAACCCCAAGCCCTGGTGCATCTTGACGCATGCAGCCCCTTCCCCGATTTTAATGGAACATGAACCACTCTAATTTAAAAGGAGGGAAAAGACCCAGAGTTGGCCTTCTCATACCGACTCATCTCACTGCTGAATAACAATTACAAGATCCTGGCAAAACTGGTTGCAGTCCTTTCTCCTTCGATCCTCACTAATCACCAACTGGGATTTATTAGGAATCAGTATTCCACAATCTGGATATGATGTGGATAAAATAGCTATCTTGGCCATGGTGAAGTCTTACTTACCTGAGCTCTCTTGGGTCATTGTTACTGGGATTGGATGCTAAGAAAGCATTTGACAAAACAGAATGGCCTCTTCTATATAGAGTCCTAACAACTAGGGTGTTTGATCTGTTTTCGACTGCCTACATACCATACAATAAGTTTACAATAACCCATCCACCTAACATCAAGTTAATTGGAGATTTATCTAAACCCATCGCCAAGTCTAAATGAATGAGACGGGGGGGGCCCTCTGTTCCTCATCCTATTTAACCTTGCCCAAGATCCCCTACTACATCTCTTGGAATCCTTTCCCGGTTTTAGGGGAGCCAAGATAGGCGACTGAACTTTGAAGGCCACAGCATTTGCTGGCAATTTCCTATTGTACATAGCAAACCCAAATATAAAATATTTCTGGCAAACATTCTACACGTTAACTTTCCTAGTGAATTATTTACCCTTTTTCTCTGGAATTAGCATATATCAGGATTTTTGGATTTGCAGGGCTACCGTATAACAAGAGGAAACAGAAAACTCCTAGCCATTGTTTCTCAAGCCGCAAAGGAAGTAATTTTACATAAATGGATTTGCCCTAAATTCCCCCTGTCTTGTATTATTCCTTGAGAAATTTATGTTTGTGTTTCAAATGGATTGGGTAGAGGCTTCGCTGGACTAGAGAACGAGCGTTTAGTGTTTTTTCAATGTTTAAGAATCTTCCATAGATTCTGTTCCCACTCTCACAAAGCAGAAAATGATTCAATCTTTTCAATTAACCACGTTGTACACTTACAGGATGGCTCTCAATGATCCGCCAGTGCACATTGATTTAGTTGCTTCACTCTCCCCATCTACATTCTCCAAGTTTATTATTCTCCAAATTTAGTTCACCTAATATCCCATCTTCTTGTGTATGTTAGGGTGTTTATTATTATGCACTTTTGGTTCCTATTTTTCACTACTCCTCGTTTTACTATACCTGCATTGTTTATCAACTTGTTAAGCACATATCTGTGTGATGTTTTACCTCTAATCTGTATCAGGTTTGTTTTATGTAATATATACTGTTGTATTACCTTGTACTACCCAAATAAAAAACAAACTAAAAAAAACAATGAAGAAGAATCCCTTATTCTACAAATATTCCCCTGTGTTCTTTGCAATAACCTTAAAGTGAATATATTTCTTTATATGGACCACTTATATATTTATACAGGTTGATCATATAATACAATATATAATACAATAACTTATATATATTCTGAGATTTTGACAAAATCCTAAAGCAGTCATACCAGGTTTAAAATATATTTCTGAACTAAATGAACAACATGGTTTAGATTTAACATTAGAAACTATACAATCATTTTAAATAAATCATTAACAAATTCGATTCATTTTTTTTTTTTTAAATTGCAAAAGCATTGCTTTGCTTTAAGGGATAATGTTTTGAGATAATAATAATGACTGCCATTACTGTCATGCTTTGAGAATTCTAGTTTCTTGCTTGTCATTCTGATGCTTTGACTTCAGTGCTGAGTAGGACATTGACCTGGAATAAGTAGTTTTGAAACCTTTCTAAAACATTCACACCATGTTTGTTACAGACTCTGCCCAAAACGTACTGAAATCAAACACTTCAAAGCATCTAGCATTGATGACTTCCCTTTTGTTGGAATCATATTATTACCCTTTTACATTAGTTCAGTGTTTTTTGACGTTACTAGCATGAACAAATAATGTGGGTGTTTTTAATTCACGACTTGCTAATTGTGTTATTGGGGCAATATTACATTTGGTTTAGAGCCTTAGTTTATAAGCAAGTGACTACTTTTATATTTTTCTATAAAGAGTAGATTAGTGAAAGAAAGATAGAAAAACATACACGGATTAGATTGTATGACGTTGTTAAAGCAATGTCAGTTATTCAGCATGTAAAATAACATGTAATATGAGGTTACATATTATATCAGTATAACATATGAATAAGGAGTATATAGGGTTGAAATGTGGGAGCAACAAGAATCATTTGGTTTAGACCAGTTTGTCTCAACTAGGGTTCCTCCAGGAGTTGCTAAGGGTTCTTTGAGCAATGATCAATACTTAACTGATACTAAGAATCTTTTTGGCTGTCTGTAACGGTTACATGCTTCACACTGGTCAGCAATGTAAGTGGCATTCTTTTCATGTCCACCACACCAATTTGCTGTTAGTTGTGGATATAGTAAATAAAGCAGGGGTTTCCTGAAGACCTGAAAGTTTGTTCAAAGGATTACCTTATTATAAAAAAAAATTTGGGAAACACTGGTTTAGACTAAGCATCTTTCCTCCTAACTATGAAAGTTGTCAGGTTAGGCAGATCTGTGTATAGACAAGTAATGTGTATAACAAGTAATAAATGTGTAAGTAACAGAGAAAATTGTCATTCAAAGAGAGTCAAATTAGAAAAAAATGGAATAAAAACCTGGATTAGGGAAAGGAGACGTTTAATATGATTATACATGCCAATAGTATAAATGTGTCTGTGAAGGTCCTTGAACTGCAATGTTGTTTGTATCTGATATAAAAAGTACTATTTTACTTGAATTGCTGTCCTTTATGCAGTATTTATAACTAGATGTATTTCTTCATACAAGGTTATATATCCTTCTTTTCTTTTTACCTTAGCCAACTCAAACTGTGATGCCAGGTCAAGTAATGAGAGTAACAACTGGTGCTCCAATTCCATGTGGTGCTGATGCAGTTGTTCAAGTGGAGGATACTGAGCTTATTAGAGAATCAGATGACGTGAGTAAATGTGTGACACAGATGCTCAACACCTCACAAAACATACGTCATATGAAAATGCAGGAACATAGGCAAATTTTGGTCAGTCAAAAAGCTAGGATTTACTATTTCTTATGCTAAGTTGGCCTAGGTTTTTTGATCTGCACCTTGGCAGCACTGTTTGTCTTAAGTAAACACTTTTATTTTACAGGGAACAGAGGAACTGGAAGTTCGTATATTGGTTCAGGCTCGTCCAGGGCAAGATATAAGGTGATACTTAATATATGATATCACATATATATATTTATAATAGCCAAAGAGAATTCCCCTCCTTTGCAACCTCCTAGAATGGTATTCTCACTTTTCTGAGGTTTTCCTTCTGTTGCTTGCTGAGAAACGTAGAGTGGGGAGAGAGATTTCTGTTTAGAGCATATGTTAGTACAGAAGTTGTTTTTTTCATGCCATGGCTGTGTAGCTCCCTGCAGGTCACACAGCACATAACTTGGAGAGCCATAGACAAGTAAGACCAGAAGGGTTTCTAAAGCATTTCATGGTTATCATTATTAACTACAGTATAAAAAATACTCAAGATTGCTAGTGTGAGTCTGGATTAAAAATGTTTTTGTCCATGTTTAAAACAATTTAATGTGAGAATACATTGTTTATGAATATTTGCAGTTAATTATTCTCTCTATGCAACTACAGAGATTTAGAAACTTGCCACTTTTATATCACACTGTGTGTTTGATGCACAGATTCTAAATATGGTATTGGTTTTGCTAGATTGGCTCTAGTTTTCAAAATAATGACCTCAGTAATGACCTTATAGAAAACTAATGAAACATGAAAATTTAGCAAAATAAACTAGTTATGCCTATGTATACAAAATTAATGTTTTGAAATATTTAATGTCAATATATCCTATATTCAGTTTAATTACAGAACTAATCACCAAGAGTCATTGAAAAACCCAAGTTTGTACGACTTCCTTTTATGCTTATGATCAGGACAATCATGTTGAAGACTCCAGCAGTAGTCTGCCATCATGTGTCTATCCCATCTGCCTTGATACCTTTCTTCCATCACCAATATATATTGATGGAACCTCTCCCCTTGTTCCTCACGGAAATTGCAATGGTTTTCTGGAATTTTTTTTGCAAATGGCTATGGAGATAGTGTACCTTTATGCTTATAGTAGCACCCACATTTTTAAAGTTTAAGAGCAAGTTTTGTACCAGTTTCTCATAATTTTGTGCTTTATGGTTGCCCAAGAAGTTCCCGACAACCATGACATAGCTGTGCCAGGCAGAAGCTTCAGTATCAGTCATGTAACTTGTGAAATTTGAATCATTTATCAGTTTCCAAATCTGGGGTCCATCAAAGATCCCTGCTTTAATTTTTTTAGTACTCGATCCAGGGAAGAATCTACAAATGTATTTGAAGCAATCACCATCCTTGTTCAGAGCTCTAACAAATTGCTTCATTAATCCTAACTTTATGTGCAGTGGAGGGAGAATGATTTTTCTTTGTGAACCAATGACTCATTATTGATGTTAGCTGCACCTTTTTTCATGTTTTCCCTTGGAGGCCATGTCACTTTTTTCTATTGATCCTACTTTGCTCCACTATCCCACAAGCAGGTGAAACATAGGTACTTTGTGTATCCATTTTGCTGTCCAAGTAGGATGTTCACCATTTTTAAATCAACACATATGGACACATTGGTGTTCATGATAGCAACACATTTGTATGACCATTTGGATATTTTCATACTCTTCTTTAAGTTTTGTTGAGTGACCAATTAGAATTGATGCATAGCAGTTGCCATTATGCAGTAAAACTGATTTCAAACGTCAAGTGGAACTGTCTATAAAAAGCCGCCAGTCTTCTGCTCGGTATTCTGGTACTCATATATGGGCTAGTAGTCCAGGGAGATTACAACAGTACACTAAGTCTCCATCTTCACTGAAATATGGTAGGAGTGTCACCTCTCTTGTCCTATAAATCGTTATTTTAACTTTCAGTCCCAGACAGTTTTTCTTTTTGCTTGGATGCTAAATGTTCAGATGCTTGTTTTGACAGACATAGGTCGCGTTGCTGGTTTGATGAAACACTTCCTTCATATTCACTTCCACTGCTAACTCCTGGATTACACTCCGAACCCTGTATATCTTCCATGTCAGATAAAGGAATATCAGGGAGTGTACTGAACAATGGTATGGGAACATCAGCACCATGCGGCACAGGTCGTCTTGCTGATTCCAAATCAGGGTACTCCCACTTGTTTTTCTTGTAACAATTGAAATCTATTGTATTCACAGCACAAAACTAACAATCATTATGATGATTTTTGGGTTCTCGCCATACCATAGGTACACCAAATTTCAAACTTTTCAGTTTTCCATTTTTCCACTGACGTAGACACTCTACACAAGTTTTGCATACCATATGGGGAGCCCAACACATATCTTGGTTTAATACCAAAATATGCAAGATGTGCTTGTTTCACAAATTCTGTATTGTTTCATCTCTGTTTTTGCCAAGAATATTCACCTCAAATGTTGCAAAATACATTAGGGTCATTTAAACATCTTCTTCTTAAATATTATTATACTCACATTTCTGTAAAAAAGGAAAATGTATGAATAAAAAGAAGGCAAATGAAAGTTTCATTAAAATAATGCTACATTTAATATAGTAATAATAAAATGCAAAACATCGGTGTTGATAAAGTTTGATAATAATATGCATGTGTTAACATTTGTTGTTGGTAAAAATGGTCTATTCTGATTCCTGTATCACCAGAACTAGAGCCAATTCAATGAAGCTGATGTTGTTTTTAGGTTCAGCAAACCTGGAATACACTAAATATATTAAAAAATCCTTGGCAAGTGAAAAAAAATGTTTATTTGTTCAGCTGCGTTAATTACTTGCAGTTTATTCTGATTATACATATTGATGTATAGAAAAGAAATAAGGTTGCATAGCCATTCATTTATTTCTTTTATTGAGCATTGTGCATAATCATTTTATGTCCTTTCTGTTTGTAGACCTATTGGCCATGACATTAAAAGAGGCGAGTGTGTTCTGGCAAAGGGGACTCACATGGGACCATCAGAAATTGGTTTATTGGCAACTGTTGGTGTCACAGAAGTTGAAGTACACAAGTTCCCAGTAGTTGCAGTTATGTCAACAGGAAATGAGGTTTGTGCAGTAAAGATATTGTGCCACGTTTGTTTTTATTTATTGATAGGTAAAACAGATCTATCAGCATATTTTCTACTTTATATAAGGTAAGGTTTGTTTACGATTGTAGGGGTAAACCCATCCCCTTCTGTCTTTAATTTCAAAGTTTTTTGGGAGCTTTACATCAAAGATCGGGAGGTAGGGTGAAGAGCAAAAACCTTAAACAATACAGCAGGAAAGACATGTACAAATGTGCAATGGGAAAAACATCAGAACATAAGCAATTAGGGTCAGGATACAAAACAGACTTTGCTTTGGACAACTGAACATACACAAACATAGCACTATTTGGGCCGAAGAACCCAAACTGGCCATTCAGTTATCATTATGTGCAAACCCTTATTTCACAATTCCTCTTTCCCAACCTGCTATTGTATAAAATTTAGGGAGAAGGAAATAAATGGGACAGGTGGGAAAAAGGTGGGGGGGGGGGTTCTCTCATGGTTTCTAAATGGAATTAAAGGTTAGCCATGGGTCCCAAGTTTTATAAAACACTGTCAGTCTATCTTTAATGGTGCAGGCCAATTAATCATTTGTCATTCTCTAATTTAACTTTTTTCTGGTGAAGGCAATTGTTATAGAGGAAGCCTCCCAAAGGCAAGCTATCGTGATACGAGCTGCTAAAAATATGTATGACAACGAGATGCTGCCCTCAGGGTAGACTCATCTAATTTTGAGAATAACACACTCTCAAATCGCTTCGATAAATGAATTTGTGTAACTGAGTAGATTAGAATATAGAATGCTAATCCAGAATCTCTAGACCCGTGGGCAGTGCCACCAAGAGTGTAGTAGGGTGCCCATTTGCCCACAGCCCCTATAACAAGGAGAATTACTTGGGTTAACTTTGTGGAGCCTTAGGAGGGGGGGGCAGATACCATCTAATCAATACCTTATAATTTGCTCCTATGAGTGAAGTGTTAGGAAAAATTGAAGAAAGGGAGCTTGCAATATCCTGGCGATCTCAAGTTTTTCATTCCATGTCAAGATTTTCTACCCATTGAGTCATGTAGAGAAGCTTCTTTTGAGGATTAAACAGGCTAAAGTAAACTGCAGAAATCCTACTTTTGTTTTTAAAGGAGAGCGGCAGGACTTTTTGAAATGCTGTGCTCTTCTCAGAGGAAGAGTAACTCCCTTTAATTTAGAGTGTTTGAAGGCTGGTAATTGTAAATATCCTATGATTCTGTCTTTGGCCATCCCAAACTGCCAGAGCTTTTGATAGTGAGGGGCATAGTTTTCAGGCCATTTACTGGCAGGGATCCACATTATTGTCTCAATAAGAATTGAAGGGCATGAAAGCGCTTCCAGGATTGTCCATTGCGACCTGTGATTAGAGATTAGTGTTTTGACACAATATCAGTTTGTGCCACCCGCTGATAAAACAATATATTAGGTGCTCCAAGGCCCCCCAGAAGCTTGGTTGTGTAAAGAGTAGAGGTGTTAATTATATGGAATTTGTTACCCCCATGTAAATTTTAGCAGCTTAGTTTTGAATGTATCAGAATATTGCTTTAGTGATCATAATTATGAAATTGGTAGTGTACTAAATTATAATTGGTAGTGTACAAAAGAGATATTAAAGCGTGGTAAGGATCTTTATCGCTGCTATCCTCCCAAACTGATTCAAAAGAAATCAATAGATAGAACACTAAATCTGCAAAGCTGTCTATTAAAGTGGCATCCCCAGAGTATTTGAACAAATATGGATAGATGATTTTTTTGGACTTTAAAGGCATTCAATTGGAAAAAAATACATATTGCAACAATTATAAAAATAATGATTTATTTCAAGCTTCATTAAAAAGGATTTGTTTCATAAAAACTTTGAATTAATCTCTATAGCTTCATAGTTGGAGTCCCCCAAGAAGCTTCCCCTAGTTATAGAGTCCCAAATTTGCATAACCATTAAAAAGATCTTTGACCATGATAAACCTAATTCCCTTCCTTTAAACCCCTCAAAATGAGAAGATTAAATATCTTATTTTTGAGTGAACATTATACAGTGTTACATTATACATTGCTTAAAGATTCCCCAGAGTATCCTGTATCTGGCCTGGATTCTGCAGGGAAGCTGTAAGGGCTGGAGGGGCACATGTTATCTTCCTTGAGTAAGCTAAGGTTTCTTAAGAGGGAGTCTGTGTCCTGGGAGGAGGCAGGGGAGGGAGAGTCTCCTATGTGGCTAGAGGTAGTGAGGCCCTGGGAGGGAGTGCTTATTCAGGGGTATCAATGTTCTGCTTACCTCCCTGTGCTGAATCCACTTGAATCCACCCGATATACATTCACGTGGAGAAGGAGGAAGGGGGATGCCCTGAGGCAGTAGGAGTGTTGCCCGGCGCCATCTTGGAAGCTGTGGGTGGTGTTTTAACAACCCAGTTCCGAGCTTTAGGAGCTGTTTCTTTGCATTTTAGTGGGCAATGTTTTGGATCTGTCTGCAAAGTGTGCCTTCACATATGCATACTTTCCACTTTGTCTTTAGCCCACAGCCTCCTGGGATACCTATGTCACTTATCCCAGGAGGCTGCTCCTTCTGCGCATGCTTGAGGCATTTTTTTTTTTCATGGCAGTTTTTCTTTATTGTTAATGATAATTAATAATTACCAGAACCAATAACACTTTGCTAAAATGTTGTTTGATACTAAGAAGTTATTAGTGCTTGGAATCCGTAATTGTTTGTACTGGTTTATGTGCTGAGCTACTTATCTTGACCGCCATGAGTTATGATCGCTATGTAGCCATATGCAACCCACTATACTACAACATGATCATAAATTGCCCAGTTTGTACTCTACTAATAATGTCATGTTGGGTTTTGGGTGCCATAGAAAGTATCCCAATTCTTTTTGGACTGCTCAAGTTAACATGCTATAGGTCAAAAACCATCAACCGTTTCTTCTGTGACATCATGCCAGTGATGAAGATGACCTTCTGTATCACTGTCTGTATTAGTCTGTCATTTGCAACCCCCATTTATTGTACAGCGCTGCGTAATATGTTGGCGCTATATAAATCCTGTTTAATAATATAAATAATAATAATTATTGGATAAAGGAGAAGAAACATTCCAAAAATAGGAACAACAGTTAGGTCTAGTACAGATATACTTATTTTTACTTCCAATTTGAACGTGACTCAACTCCCCAGAGCTAACCCCGAGTGTGACTCAGGGTAAAAAAAACAAGCTGAAAGTGGTAACCCTGAGTCACACTCGGGGTAGTTAAAAAAGTAAAAAAACACTTACCTGGACCCATCGGTGTCGATTGAATTGCTAAAAAAAAGATGCTTCTCTGTTCATATCATTACTTTTCTGTTGCTCTGCACAATAAACTGGCTATTTTGAACTATCGCTTTGAAAATGTATGCATGTGGAATTATTCCTACCTCCTGGAATACTTCAGATCCCATTACCAGTCCAATTAAAATATCTGATTGCACTAGAAGCTTAAAGTGAAAATTAGTCATGAGAAAGGGCTTTACCTGCCCTATCTTAAGTGCTTATTTCCTGGATGAATAGGATTACACTAGCCACCTATTACATTCAGTTTAACAGCAGATTCATTATAAAAAAAAAAAAATGCTGGTATTTAAACAATATAAAATAAACCAACTGTGTTGGTCCGCACAATCAAGCAAATCTCAACATGGCCCTGTAGTTAACTTCACTTTCAATAATTAGAAATGCTGAATACCATACCCAAGCAGTTTTCTGTTGGTGAACTAGTTGGTTGAGTGCAAACCTTCTCAAGACTTAAATGTTGATAGAGATGAAGAATTCAAGCAGTTATTGTTTAAGGTTTGTGTGTTTTAACTCCTAATTTCTAATAGGGGGGGCAGGGTATGTAAAAGGAGCACTGGTTGCAAGTGTAGATGTGGTAAGTTACACTGGGGGAGCCAGTAATGGCAGGGGAAAGGTATTTGATAAAACTAATCCGTTATTCCAATAGAGATTTCTAAAAAAAAAACAGGTGAATTCTCCCCACAAATACTGTACGTGTTTAGGGCAGTTGAGGCAGGGTTAAAGACATATATAAATGTTGTGAATTAGGGGGATCAGCACATCGCAAGACACAGTGGAGTCTTTTCAAAGTCCATTTATTGGACATAACTCAAAAAGCTTCACTTCACTTCCAGGATAAACATAACGCAACAACAGCTTAGTCCAGCGGAACCAAAAAAAAAGGATTATAAAAAAAGGCCTGCCTCCCTTGCAACTACCCCAGGATTGGACCTAGTACTTACAAGTATCAAGTTTTGCAGTTTTAACAGTCTTTACTCTCAAAACAGCATGGAGCTGCCCAGTCCTGCTCTCTTCAGCTATGCTGTCTGCACTCAGACTGAGACTCATTCGGCCCCTCTACTTTCTGACAGAACCAGACATACCTGTCAGGTGAGTTGTAAATCCTGGGCTGTAATGTGATAGGAAGGCCCACTCGGATTCTTCTCTCCTATTCAAGAATATGGGCCCTGTAATATCCTAATAAAAATGGCCACCACAAATGACCCAGAAATTCCCAGACTCTTGCAGTACCTCTTTAACCTCTTTTCAGAGGGACCATGACCTAAAGGAGGGAGGAATATTTCTACCATTCAGTACCCAGCCCTGGCGTCTTATACAATATATTTTATTATACATAATAATTTTTCTTTCTCGTAATTTGACAATTTGTGTGACAACCAGTCATAGTGATTATAGGCTTTGCAAACAAATCTTATACTTAACAAATCTTGTACTTAACAACAGGCACATCAAAGGATGCAGCTTTCACAGTGGATTACAGTGTTGATATAAAAATAGAAAGTTTTACAAATTATTAAAGGGTTGTAATGGGATGGCCTGAACAGACCTCCATTGCCCTCTCCCAAAGTAGCAGCATTTTTCTAAGAAAAGAAAAAATTATATATCTGTTTGAGACATACAGTTTATAACCTCCTAAGCAGGGCTGTCATCAGAAATTCCTGGACTCCATACTTGGTAAACATATTGTGCCCCCTCCTCCATATCTAAATGTTTTGCATATTCCAACATTGCAGAAGTCAAGTGAAGGGTCTGGGGTAACTAAGGAATCAGGTAGACATGGAGGGTTAGGCTTCACTTGCAGCTGGCTCATTTATTGGCTAACAAGACCATCTGCTTTCATCTGGATCTCTTTTCGGCTGTACCAGATCCTGTACATGCACACAGATCCTTTTCAGGCTAAACTTGACTCTTCACTTGCACCTGGTTCCCTTGCTGGCTAGCCTGGCCCATCTCTGCTTTTAGTTCTCTTGTTCTCGCTCCTGCACGCTAATCCTATGTTTCTCTCATCTCCACTCCTCTTGCTCTGTCTCCCTTCTCTCCACCAATTGTTCCACTGTCATCCCCTGAACACTACCTTTACTCTCACTCCCCCATATCTCTTTCCTCTCCACCCTTCTTTGCTGTCTGTTACCATTTCAGACCTATTGTTCCTATGCAAGTCTTTTCTCTCTATTTTTTTTCTCCCATGTCTTTTTTGTCTTTATCCGTTTTCTTTCATATCTTCTTCCCTGTGTCTCTCTCCTAGGAACCATTTACCTACCATGTCTTTTCAGGGACATAGTAGCAGATCAGAAAGCAGCATGCCATGGCCTATAACTGAAACACCCCTTCCCCCATTTCTTTTTTTACCATTTCTCTCTTGTCTCTTTTGGGCTATACAAGCAAAAACATGTGCAGGCTTTTTATGGGCAAACAGGAATTTTATTGGTCCCCCCAATCATTGGAACCAGACCTTTTATTGGGCTTTATTGATCAAATGAGCATCAGCTGGTCCCCTCTGGATAATGATAGGAGTTTCACCCACCCAGTGGGTGGAACTCATCTCATTGTGTTCAGCCGATCCGAAATCGTACGCCATCGCGCTATTCAGCAACTGAAAAAGCTCGCGGCC
>NC_092869.1:17575357-17577779 GCF_032062135.1 Pyxicephalus adspersus
TTGCTTATTATTGTAAAGGCAGGAATCCGTCTGGCAGTGAGGTGAGTGTACGCGCACACTCGAGTCCGGACCGCGGTAAACCGCGATCGATGGCCACGCGTACTTTCGCGCTTCCAGCGAGCGCGGATTTTATTGATGAATCAGGGGCATTGAATTGTTTTTCTCCATTATCATGGTTAGTTCATGCTACATGATTTAAAATAGCTCTCAGTGCAGCTGTTCTGACATCTCATTCCCTTAAACAAAAAGGTCATGAAGGTTTTGGGCTAGAGGCTATCCCAGGGACATTTTTTAGTTAGAATTAAGGCACCTAATCCCAAATCTAGTTGCCACCTTAGTGATAGGACCGTTTTTACTCAAAGATACAATCCTTTCTCATTTTAGATCCCTTTCCATAAATTTGAACATACTTGCGGAAACAGAAAATTAATATAAATCATACTTTATATATTGTGGGACTTTAAATTGGCATATAAATGATCAACCATATTTATTGTGTCACAGTGAAAAGTATAATGTTTTATTAATTAACCTTAAAAACGAAATAAATATAGGAACAAAATCAAACAATGACAACAGAAAATAATGTTAGCTTCCAATTTTTATACTTTTCATAAACAGCATCTTCTAAGGCACTGGTTGATAATAAGTCTACTTGTTTTGCAGTATATATGACTACTTTGCATAAAAATTCTACAAGGATATATGAAAAATGAGGATACAAGGATATATGACTTCAAAATAAGGATACAAGGATATATGACTTCAAAAATGTCTGCGTTTGTTCATCTGCGTTAGTGGATTGAAGGGACCAGTGGTTTACAATATAAATATAAGGGTGCTTATGCTTTAATTTAGGCCCAGGGGTAATGATAAGGACACTGCATTTCTGGTAAGATCAACATGTATTTCCTGTACTTGCTAAGTGTTAATAACTTCAAAAATAAAAAAGAGTACAACCACTACATCTACAAACTGGTAAGCTGCCAAATAAAAACATTTAGTTTTTAGGTTGAGTAAATCTCTAAATTACTGTAAATTCCCATTATACACAAATAGCCAGCTGTAAGCAAAATCCTTGTATAATGTTTGTAGTATGTATACGTTTTAATTTTATATGGTTTACCTGTCCATGGAACTAAAATGGGAAATATGTTAAGGGGCTGCAAGACAGAATTTCAGGTAACATGTAACCAAACCCCCCTTTTGTAAACAATAGTGGAAAATATGGAAATGTAGTACTGATATTTATGCACAGCTGTTTTCCAAGTATTTTACATTTTTGAGCAAGGTTTCTTGTGCATGTATGAATTTAGAGATTAAAGAGTTTTCCAAGCAAGTGTATTTTGGTGTGTGATTAATTGTCTACTATGTATCTCTGCATTTTTTGCAGCTTTTAAATCCTGAAGATGATCTTTTGCCAGGGAAGATACGTGATAGCAATCGCTCAACCCTTCTTGCAACAATTCAGGAACATGGCTATCCTACCATCAATTTGGGTATTGTAGGAGATAAGTAAGTGTTGTGTATTTTAAATTCATTTATGATATTAGAAAGAATTGCACACTCATTGCTACAGTTATGACATACTATATAAAAGTAAAAGTAGCACAGTCTGGATTTTACACTTATATATCCCAAAACACATTGTAAAATCTAGTAACACCTAAGCACTATCACTAAAACCGTGTTTCTTTTTTTGTGTATTGACGGAAAGCTAGCCTCTTTATTGAAGCTCGACAGCAAGCCTATTTTGTGAACCTTACAGCAAAAGGACAGGGGCCCCACTCAAACATATACAGCTAGTCCTTGAGTTACAAACATTTGACTTGGATACATCTTAAACGTATCCTCCTCGAAAAGCTCTCCCAATGAGGGGTGCCCGTGTTCACAATATACATACAGTTAGGTCCATAAATATTTGAACAGAGACAACTTTTTTCTAATTTTGCTTCTGTACATTACCACAATTAATTTTAAATGAAACGACTCAGATGCAGTTGAACTGCAGACTTTCAGCTTTAATTCAGTGGGTTGAACAAAAAGATTGCATAAAAATGTGAGGAACTAAATTTTTTTTTTACACAATCACTTCATTTCAGGGGCTCAAAAGTAATTGGACAATTGACTCAAAGGCTATATCATGGGCTGGTGTGGACAATTCCTTCAATATGTCATCAATTAAGTAGATAAAAGGCATGGAGTTGATTTGAGGGGGGAGGGGGGTGCCTGTATGTGGAAGACAACATGTGGTCAAAGGAGCTCTCCATGCATGTGAAACAAGCCATCCTTAAACTGCAAAAACAGAAAAAACTCATCCGAGAAACTGCTACAATATTAGGAGTGGTAAAATCTACAGTTTGGTACATCATGAGAAAGAAACAAAGCACTGGGGAACTCAGCAACGCCAAAAGACCTGGAC
>NC_092869.1:17578452-17606678 GCF_032062135.1 Pyxicephalus adspersus
CTTGAATGGCCAAGTCAGTCACCTGATCTGAACCCAATTGAGCATGCATTTCACTTGTTGAAGACTAAACTTCAGACAGAAAGGCCCACAAACAAACAGCAACTGAAAGCCGCTGCAGTAAAGGCCTGGCAGAGCATTAAAAGGGAGGAAACCCAGCATCTGGTGATGTCCATGAGTTCAAGACTACAAGCTGTCATTGCCAGCAAAGGGTTTTCAATCAAGTATTAGAAATGAACATTTTATTGTCAGCTTTTTAATGTGTCCAATTACTTTTGAGCCCCTGAAATGAAGTGATTGTGTTAAAAAAGGCCTTAGTTCCTCACATTTTTATGCAATCTTTTTGTTCAACCCACTGAATTAAAGATGAAAGTCTGCAGTTCAACTTCATCTGAGTTGTTTCATTTAAAATTATTTGTGGTAATGTACAGAACCAAAATTAGAAAAAAAGTTGTCCCTGTCCAAATATTTATGGACCTAACTGTACATCATATTACATCATTGAAGCAGAAATGAAAAAGTTAGAAGAGTAAGATGTTCAAACAGAGGTTCACCAATGTTTGCTGTACAGTTATTGAGGGTCTGAGATGCTACAGGGCTATTTATGATGAAAAGCTCTGCGGTAACCTCCCTAGCCTTCTTTAAGAAACTGACTTTAGCAGCAGAATGAGACCCTGACTCTCCTTTACCAGTCCCATCCGCTCCAACAAGTCCATCATCTTCTTCCAAGACTGCTTAAGGTTGCACTGCATTTACAGAAAGTATGTAGAGAAAGGAAAAAAATAAATATTATGTTAAGACAAACATCTGTCCAATTTGCATTTAATAAAAAAAAGTACCTGTTCCAATACAAATTCAATTTAAGAACAAACCTTCAGAACCTATTTTGTTCATAATCTGGCGATTGCCTCTACAGGAAGTGCCTGTAATGTGATGTTCAGAGACTGGGTCCTGTTTGGAACCCTGCATTGGCTTAGTTAGTGTTCCAAGTATTGGTATTGCCACTGCACTTGCCCTATATAGAGAAACTCTTTTGTAGTAAGGCCAGTTGGGTCTGGCATTGGGAGCTACTTCCTGTTGATTTGTTGCAGTTTGTTGATTTGTTGTTGTTTTCAGTTTTTCTATTGTGCTGAATGCCTCTAGTTTTACAATCTAACACTCACTTTTGTAGCTGCATGTAGCTCGCCCTTTGGTAATGCTGATGCTTGTAGCCTAGATTAATGTGGGTTCTTTGGGTTGAGGGCAATTAATTCTACACTCTTTTGTTTAAAGACAAAAAAATGATATTGGGACTTTAAAGGCATTCAATCAAATAGGATATACATATTTCTTGATTATAAAAACATTGATTTATTCAAAACAACATTAACCCCCTGGCGGTCTAATTATGTCAGTATTTTTATGCCAAATGTGGTACATTGTTTTGCATGGACATTTATTGTACATTGTGAGTCTGTAATTCTTAGGCATGTCCAATATTTATTAACAAACTTTAAATAAAAAAACACAAAAATCTGGTAAAACAAGGGTGCATAGAGGGGGCGTGGCTTGGAGGACTCTGGCGATGGCCACGTGAGTGCTCAGCTCTGACGGCACTGGTGTTTTCTGTCAGCATAACAGGCACCTTACCTTAAGCGAGATGGGCAAATCGAAGAAGCCTAAAGTGGGGAGGCTTCCCCCCACTCCGGCATCACGGCAATTCTCCTCCCAGCCCTCGATCAGGACATTCATTGGTGAAGTTTCACAGGCTCCAAAGATGCCCCCGGCCCCATCTTCCCCTAAGCACATGTGGCGTGCAGAGCACTCTTGAGCAGAGAGGACTTTCCCCCTTTGGGCCCCTCTTCACAAACACGTGGTCAATGCTCAGGGAGACCCTCTGCTGCGAGAGATCAGTGGACCCCTCTAAACACTGCAGGCAAGCACCTGGGAATGTGATGATTTAACTCCTCCCTGGCAGCAATACTTTCAATTCTGCCCACCAAGGCTGACTTTCAGCAACTAATAACAGAGGTACAAGCAACTCTCTGCCCCGAAATTGGGGTCCTGCGTACAGATTTACAATTTCTTGCGGGGAGAGTGGAAGATTTAGATGAGAATCTACAACAGGCCAAGGTGGATATTGAGGCCCTCACTTACAGAGCCCGGGACTATCACTTGAAAATTACAGACCTTTATCGTCACCTGGAAGATAGGGATAATAAGGGTCGCAGAAATAACATCTGAATCCGTGGTTTACCCAAGGCTACCCAAAATTCTGATCTGAAGCTAGTGTTGCAAGCTTTTTTTAATCGCCTTCTGGGGCGCCCTTCCTCACAAGAGATCGGAATTATCATAGCCTACAGAGCTTCGAAGGAACCTGCTTTGGCCTCAAGGCCTTGGGATGTTTTATGTCACCTGGCAACCGCAGAGATGCAATCATGTCTGCCACAAGGAATATGCGTAATCTAGAGTTTGATGGGGCTCCCCTGCAGCTTTTCCAGGACTTAACTTGGCACACCTTTGCAACAAAGACGCCTACTGCAACCACTCCTGACAATACTGATGGCACGCCATGATGGGGGATCCATTGTTCTGCGTTACCCAAAGGACTTACCTGTCTTTTGCCGGGACTTGGGAATTCCTTCCCCTAGGCTCCTGAGATAGAAGTGTGATGAATCTCTGCCCCCTTCGCCCCCACCCTGGTAGGTGCCCAGGCCCAGGAAAAGATTAAGACGCAGGGTCCGGCATTGCCTTCCGCCTCCACTCCCTATTTGTGGACCCTATTTGCTGTTGATGCGGGTCCCAGCGTGGGACACTGGAGCACATCTGGTTTTGTCCCATTATTCAAAGCTATTGGGATAGAGTTAACAAACTGATCAGAGAGGTGACCCAGCAACGGTTTTCTCTTGATCCACTCCACCACCTTTTGGGATTGCCCTTCACAGGTCTCCGCAAATATACATGTAAGCTTACTACACATATTTTGGTGGCAGCCCGTACTTTGATTTCGACCAAATGCAAATCCACATTGCCTCCTTCATTGGAGGATTTGCATACTCGCATTCAAGAAGTCCCTTTGATGGAGTATCTTACTGCCCTTCTCAGGAATAGTGTTGTTAAATTTGAACGGGTCTGGGAAACCTGGGATGCCTATTATGCTCGATTACAGGTTTAACCCCCCTAGCTGTAATCCTGAGTCACACTTGAGGTCGCTTTTAACTAAAAAAAAAAAACCCACTTACCTTGTTCTGTTGCTGTCCCCCGGCATCCTGCTGGTCCCCACAGCTCCTGTGGACACGTCCTGCTCCTCTAATCTCCAGCTGCGAAGTGCAGAGATGGGATCTACATGGTTTGCCAGGTGGCGTTGGTACATGCGTCGGTGCGGGCAGAGGATCGGCGGGAAATTGAAATAATTTTGTATTGGATTCAACACAAAATAGCTGTATTGAGTCCACTACAAAGAAATATTCATATAATATATATATAATTATATTATATATATTATATATGCTACTATACAGTTACATTACATGTTTAAATATTTTTTTTCTTAACAGATTTTTGTGTTTTGTTATTTAAAGTTTATTATTGAATGTATCAAATATCAGTGAGTTATGCCTAAGAGTTACAGCCTACAATGAAAAATAAATTTGCATGCAAAAAATTGTACCGCTTTTTGCATGGAAATTTGGATGGAATTAGACCGCTAGGAATGTTAATGTGTTGATTTGATTCTGTGAGCTTCTGTGAGCCTTTTAGTTGTGTTTCTAGAGGTTCTCCATCACTACAGTATAACGTTGTTTATACAATATACCTAATTGAGCTATTCACAAATGAAATGCCCAGTGTTTCTATTGCGTGTTAGACTTCCTTATTTCTATTCACTAGTATCTTACCCCTTAAAATGCTCAAGTCCCCCAATTTTTATTTTTAGTGAAATGTAAAGCTAAGGTATAGTACTGCTTGTTGTTAATAAGGTGCAAACACACCCCCACCAACAAACCTTTAAAGTGTACTTACATATGTCCACCATTCTCTTGATTACTATATAGAACGTGACTCAATTAGTTACAAAATCTATATTCACAATTTCCTATTCTATTCAGCCCCAAATCTAGTTTCAATATCAAATTCCCCAATATTAAATTCATATATTGTGATATCCCTACCATTAACTACCATCACTCTATTCAGTGCTACATCACTGTGCCGATGTATCACATATCTTACTTTTAGATGAAATGGGAAACAATCCAATCTCTCCTGAGTCCGTCTTTTTCAGTCCGCTTCCATGGAATCTAGCTCCTCCATCTAAACTCCTTACCTCTCCACTGTCTTCTGTAGTAAGACTTTGTCGCTAGTGGCTCAGGGGGCCCCTCCTATTTCTGGGACCTCTTTCCCTGCGTCATGCCTAGACCCTTAGGGTAGGTAAAAATAACCTCCACATGAGTTTGTACTGATGTTGTTGCTGTAGGAGGAGGCAGATAGAATGCTCCTTCTAAATGAAGATAACACCTGCCTGGTGGACAGCCGCTACAATGAGCAAATGGTTTACTCTGTAAACCATCCCACATTTGTTTTCATCACATATTCCCCCAGCATATATATATCAACATCCTGGGGGCTTGGCGTCCCCTAACAGCGCAAGAGCCACTCTGTTTACAGGACTTTTAACAGATTGATTATCACAAATAATTACTTTCACATATTTTAAATTTGTATGATATCAAAATCAGATTGACATTGACAATAAATATATTTCCCAAAATTGTAATTGTTTTTATATATAGAGTCTAGGTTGTCCTATTTCCAACATAACACTCCAAATCTATATATGAGAATACAACATGACAGACAGTGTTGACAAAGCAAACATAAATATATATCTCTCAAAATTTTGAGCATATCTCATGTCCAGACGCATTTCGCCAGATTGGCTTATTCAGGGGATTATTGAGATTGTGACAATGGATGCATTTAAAGTAGAATGCTAAAAGATGCATGAAAGGAAAAAAGAAACATTTAGGCGTTGTGTGATAAAATAATGCAGTTTAAAAAAAATATATATATAATAGGTTGATTGATTACTTACACAAAAAATGTTTGATAATTAAAAACAAGGGTACAAGTATCAAGGAAATATCCACATTGGAATGCCCCTAGATCCCTTATAGAATATAGAAGAATATTAAGGGTTAGGTTGGTAATAATAATAATAACATAAAGTCAAGTATCAGTGTAGTTTTTTTACTTACTTGAGATGTTTGGTTCTGGTGCTTGATATATATGGGTTTATAAGTCCCAGGAATATTAGGAGAATATAGCTGGAATGTAAAGGGAATTTAATCAATTGGTCACATAAAGATAATTATACTAATTAAATAGAAGTATGAAGTGGTGTACTTACAATTAGAGTACTTTGAAAAAGGGGGCAGTTGTCATCAGGTAACAAGTTGTTTAGATACTGGATAATATGTGTGCATCCTGGTATCTATTCATGATATATTAGGTGTAGATTAGGTAATTGTATAAGTATATAATATACTACAGGCGTAACAGGTATATTGGGTTAACTTACTTAATCATGGTTGAATGGAAGGTTAGTCCTTCACTAATAGATAATGTGCCCCCAGAGTGTAGGCAACAGATATCTTGGAAGGTAAAGTTAATGGTACAATAAATATATCATACTTTCTCTATGACCACAAAAGAGGGAGGAAAAAAGTTGTAGGGTAAAGTAAGTGTCACTCCCCTGTCTAGAAAAGTGCCTAACCAAAAAGGGAGTCCTTGGGTAAATCAGTGAACAATGTGGGTTTAAAACAATCATAAAAGCATTCTCCCAGAAGGGAGTGCTTATGTGATTCAAATGTAAATTAGATATAAATAAACATGTTCTTCCATTTGAAGGTTACTTACTTTATCATTGGTGGTTAGTGGTGAAGGACAGGGCCCCGGCACCCAGTCTTAAGGAGGAGGGAGACATGGCTGTCGGCGTCCTTCTTTTCTATGGAATATGTGCCAAATGAGATTTAGTAGAGATCACGTTTAATCACGTGATCTTGCGTGATTTGAGTATGGGAATACATTTCTAGAGTATAGATACCCTGCGTTATCTCATGAGATTTACAGCTTCAAGAACACATTGGCTCGCGTATTCTCGCAACATTTGTATAAGGGTGTTATTTTTGTGCTACCCAGTATGCAAGATCACACTGCTATGCCAGATCTCATGAGTTTACAAATTAATAAAGGAAACAATGATTTAAAGTCAATTTAGGTGTAATAAGGGCTATTCATGGCTACTTACTCAATACATAATGTAAAAAAAAATTTTGCCACATTCATCTCCACCCATACTCATTTATTTCACATGTAAATTATTATCTATACCCATAGTTTGATCAATAAATCAACACCTGATTATTCAATCTCACCCCCCTTATTTGTAATTTGCACAGTTTCATGCTATGAATAGCCCTTATTACACCTAAATTGACTTTAAATCATTGTCTCCTTGATTAATTCGTAAATCTCCGGAGATCTCGCACACTAGGTAGCACAAAAATAACACCCTGATACAAATCTCGCGAGACTACACGTGCCAACTTGTTTTTGAAGCTGTAAGTCTCGTGAGATCACGCGGGGTAGCGTGATCTCACCAGCTATACTCTAGCAATGTATTCCCATACTCAAATCACACGAGATCATGCGATTAAACGCGATCTCGTACTAAATCCCATTTTATTATTATTATTATTATTAATAAACAGGATTTATAAAGCGCCAACATATTACGCAGCGCTGTACATTAAATAGGGATTTGACACATATTCTGTTTATCCTTAATAATCTTCTATATTCTATAGGAGACCTAGGGGCATTCCAATGGGGATATTTTCGTTGATACTCCTACCCTTGTGTTTAAGCATCAAAATATTTTTGTGTAAGTAATCAATCAACATATTATATATAAATATATTTTTTTAAACTGCATTGTTTTACCACACAACGCCTAAATGTTTCTTTTTTCCTTTCATGCATCGATTAGCATTTTACTTTAAATGCATCCATGCATCGTGACAGATCTCAAAAAGCTCCTGAAGAACCCAATTCGGCGAAACGCGTCGGGTCTTGAGATAAGCTCAAAATTTTTAGAGATATATATTTAAATTTGCTTTGTCAACACGTTCTGTCATGTTGTATTTTCATATATAGACTAGGAGTGTTATGTTGAAAATAGGACAACCTAGACTCTATAATTTAATTAAACACTATGTTTCCCTTTCCTCTTCTCCTTTGATATTAAAATACATTTTAGGCTTGGCAAACATTACATCCTATGTAACTTTTTCATAAGAAGAATTTGTCTATTACAAGCCTTCCTGATAACATCCTTTTTCTATTCCCATGGTTTTACAGGTCACTTTTTCTTTTAATTTTGGTCTAACCATGTTAGGGATTTGGAACATATCTTCTTGGGAATAAATCCAACTGCACTGTCCACAATCACCACAGGCAAAAGTACCAACTTCAGTTTCCACATTTGTAAATTTTCCTTTATTATTAAAATGGCTATGCACTAATTTGTCCCTCAATGACGGTGACTTTTGTAAACAAAATTTGGATGCATGCCCACATGTTTACTAATCTCACGATCTGATTTTAGGATGTGCCAGAATTGACTAAAAATCTTCAATATTTCTAGGTGTTCTGAAGAATATTTAGTTATTCTCACTTTGTTCTTTCGAATCCTGTTTTTTTTTTTTTAAACCTCAAGAATTTTTTTTGCTATAGCCCCTCTCTAGCAATCTTTCACGCAATTCCTTTGCTGCTTTTTCTAAGTCAACCTCCCTGGAGCAATTTATTTTTATCTTGAGATACTGCCAATATGGTATTTTTTAAAGGTACAGGATGCACACTTCTTGCTTCCAAGATGGTAGTTAAATGTTAATGTCCGATCCGAGTTATTATTAATCTCAGGATCCACAAAAAGGAATTGATAACGTATTACATTGAATTGTAAACATTACCTCGTAAATCCATAACAGACAGCAGAGAAGAAAACAAAACAAAAAAAAACTGGAATTAGTACAATGTTCCTCTATTGAATGGTTCCATTGATAAATTTATTTTCAGTCGTTGTTTTTAGTAACCGCATATAGAAAAATTGTCAAAAACAAAATAAATTTATCTATGGCATCATTCAATAGAGGAACATTGTACTAATTCCAGGTTTTTTTTTTTTCTTTTCTTCTCTGCTGACTGTTATGGATTTACAAGGTAATGCTTGGGAAGGATGCATATCTGGAATAAAATCCATCTGTGCCACCCAAACTAAAAATGAATTAGAGATAAATGAGGTAGCTTTGAGACTAAAATCTTTATATAAAAGAAAGTCAAATACCTACTGGCATATTCAATATCTAAAGAAATACCTAATGGAGAATCTTAATCCTATTGGTCTGAGAGTACAGATCTTCCCAAACATCAGGAATGAAGGGCTTAATAAAGAGGAATGGGAGCAAATGTTGAGAGCGTGCTCCTAACATTTGATGAAGATTTTTATTAAATATCAGGTCAGGCCACCAATCGGAATACACCCAATGTACCAATATTGAACACAATGGAAAATTGTGTACAAGATACCTCCCAAAATAGACTCTTAAATGTAATCAATTTATCGGGTATTCCTCTATCGAATGAGGAAATTGAAGTCTTAAAACTAGGCCTCAGTTTTTTTCCTTCTGAGAGGGGTGATAAATTTGTATTTACAAAAGATTTGAATCTTTTTCGCAAAAATTGTTCTATAAGGTTCTGTTTGACAAAAAAGTCAGAAGAATACAAGAGACGTTGAACTTTGAAGGATTCAAGAGTGAGGATTTTAGAACTTTAAAAAAATCTAATGCAGTTGTGGGAAGAAGGAAATGTGGACAGAGATATAGAACAGGAAATGGAGGAGGATTATGAGTCTGAAGAAGAAGTGATCCATATTCAACGTGGAAACGATATTCACTCTTTTGTGCAGCAGGTGACTGAAGCAGTGAGGGAATTAGAAATAGGAAAAGATAGAAAAAGAAATATCTTTCTTTATAAATCGTTATCTTTTGTATAAACATCAACAGGCTATTCTCTCCCTACATTCTAATGATAGGATAATCATAAAAGAGTCAGATAAGGGAGGAAATGTTATCATTCAAAACAAGGAAGACTATAAATTGATGTATTTAAAGATCTTAAATATTAAGGAATGGTATATAACTATGTCAGAACAACAAATTCAGGTTTTTTTAATATTTCATTTTATTTTTTAGTTTTTTTTAATTCTATTCAATAATTGTAAAAGAAATAAATTGTAAAAGAAATAAAAGAAATTGTAAAAGAAATAAAAATAAACAATGTATAATACTCTAAGTATTAAACATCCAAAAATGGCCATTACCAATACTATCTAAAGTGCATAAAAGTTTGACCAGGCCTCCGGGTCGCCCAATAGTTTCAGGGATTGGGAGCATCTCATCAGAAGCTAGTCGCCTAGTGGATGAATACTTAGGACCATTCGTTCCAGGACTACCGTCTAAAGGTACTTTAGATGTACTAAAGGTAGTTGAGGATATAAATCTACCAGGAAATGCTATGTTTGTAGCCATAGATGTCGAGGCGCTGTACTCCAGCATTCGCCATAGTCTTGGTCTACAAATTATCAGCAAGGCTATCTGAGAAAAGTAGAGACATTCAACAAGAGAATTATTTTGTACTTTCATTGTTTAAATATATACTCACCCGAAACATCTTTGTATTTGATGAGAAGACCTACCTCCAGTTACAGGGGGTGGTGATGGGGACACGATGTGCAGTGACAGATTGCTAGAGAGGGGCTATAGCAAAAAAATTCTGTAGAAAGCATCTAGAAAAGCAAAGGGACAGTCACGGTTAAATTTGGTGTTTAAAAAGAAACAAGATTCGAAAGAACAGGACAAAGTGAGAATAATAACTAAATATTCTTCTAGTCAATTCTGGCCCATCCTAAGATCAGATCCTGAGATAAGTAAACGTGGGCATGCATCCAAATTTTGTTTACAAAAAGTCACCGTCATTGAGGTACAAATTGGTGCATAGCCATTTTAATAATGAAGCAAAATGTATAAATGTTGAAACTGAAATTGGTACTTTTGCCTGTGGTGATTGTGGACAGTGCCGTTGGATTTATTCAAAGGAAGATATGTTGCAAATCCCTATTATGGCTAGACCAAAATTAAAAGAAAAAGTGACCTGTAAGACCATGGGAGTTGTCTACATGGCTTTCTGCAGCTGTGGCCGATTTTATATTGGTAAGACAAAACATCGACTAAATAAGCGAATATATGAGCATGTATATATGATCAAAAGCGGTGGAATTACGACCCCCTAAGTCATCATATGGGGGTATATCATCTCACTGATGAAAACAGTATGAGATTTCAAGTTTTGGAATACGTCTATCCAAACCCCAGGGGTGGCGATGTTGATAAAGAATTATTAAAGAAGGAAGCCAGATGGATTTATGAACTGAAAGCCACATACCTACCAGGTCTCAATGAAATGATGCGTTACAAGCCCTTTTTAGAGCCTTAAGAGAAGAAAAAAAATGTTTTTTCTTTGCATATATTAATAACAAAAAACAACTATGTAAAAACTATGTAAATAGATATTTATAAATCAAAATAAATAATTGGTATGATGTTCTATGTATGTTCATTATGTATATACAAATATTGCAAATGCTAAGTAATGTTAAACAATAGGCATTTTTATATAGAAAATGTGTTATATATATAAAAAAATGAATTTTTGATACACTATTGATAGTTATTTATCTGCAGTACAGGTTGAGAATCAAAAATCAGGCAACCTCTGCACCTGAGGAGTGCCGGATTTTCTAAAATTCCAAATTTTTTACAAGTTATACTTCCCTCCACACACAGACCAGTCTTCCTCTCGCACAGTTCCAGGGAGCAGGCAGCAGGGATGTCTCAGCATGCCTATTTAATGTACAGCGCTGCGTAATATGTTGGCGCTATATAAATCCTGTTTAATAATAATAATAATAATTTAGTTTAGCAAGCAAGCTAACAGCTGTTTCTGCAGAACAGCGCCATTAAAATATTAGTGGCCAAACTGTGTAATACAGTCCCTGTATTGAAAATGCAATCCGAAATTCATGCTGGGAAAATGAGGGACCCGGATTATCGATGGCTGGATTTTCGATTGTCAACCTGTACCTGGAAAGATATTCATTGTCAATCTGATTTTGATATACAAATTTAAAATATGTGAATGTTAATAATTGTGATAATGACTCTCTGTTAGATGTCCTGTCAATAGAGCGGCTCTTGCGCTGTTAGGGGACGCCAAGCCCCCAGGATGTTGATATATATGCTGGGGGGATATGTGATGAAAACAAATGTGGGATGGTTTACAGACTAAACCACTCACTCGTTCATTGTAGCAGCTGTCCATCAGGCAGCTGTTATCTTCATATAGGAGGAGCATTCTATCTGCCTCCTCCTACAGCGCCAGCATCAGTAAAAAATCATGTGGAGGTTGTTTTTACCTACCCTAAGGGTCTAGGCATGACACGGAGAACGAGGTCCCAGAAATGGGAGGGGCCCCCAAGCCACTGGCGGCGAAGTCTTACTATGTGGCACCATAAAACAGAAGACAGTGGAGAGGTAAGAAGTTTAGATGGAGGAGCTAGATTACATGGAAGCGGACAGAAAAAGACTGACTCGGACTTACAACCACTCGCTCATTGTAGCAGCTGTCCATCAGGCAGCTGTTATCCTCATATAGGAGGAGCATTCTATCTGCCTCCTATATGAATGAATCACGTAGGGTGCCTCCTACAGCACCGACGTCAGTACAGACTCACGTGGACAATATTTACCTACCCAAGTGGATCTAGTCGTGGCACATGGAACGAGTTCCTGGAAATGGCAGGGGCCCCCTTGCCACGAGGGACGCCATCTTACTATGGGTACCATAAAACGGAAGACAGTGGAGAGGTAAGGAGCTTAGATGGAGGCGCTACATCCCATGGAAGCAGACTGAAAAAAAAGGGGAGAGATTGGGATGTTTCCCATTTGATCTAAAAGTAAGATACGTAATATATTGGCACAGTGATGTAGCACTGAATGGAGTGATAGTAGTTAATGGTAGGGATATTACAATATATGAATTTGATATTGGGGAATTTGATATTGAAAGTAGATTTGGGGCTAAATGGATAGGAAGTTGCGAATATAATTTTTGTAACAAATTGAGTCACTTTCTATATAGTGATCAAAAGAATGGTAGACATATGTAAGTACAATATAAAGGTTTGTTAATGGGGGGTGTTTGCACCTTATTAACAACTATAAACGTCTACATGGTTAGGGAGTTATCTTAGGCCTCATGTCTGTCCAGGGAACTTAGTCAATGAGGAATCCGGTCTTTCAATCCACATTCTAGAACTACTGGTGATTTAGTTTTCCATCCAGTGTTGTACTCTTCTCCTACAATGGAATCCAATTTGGACACAGTCAGATATTTTAGTGAGAGAGAGACTAGTCCTAACCTGGACAAAACTAATCTGCAGACACATTTTATCAGCCATCAATATCTGGACCAGGTTAATGGTCACTTCACAATGATGTGTTCAAGCTTTGGTTTCTGTGAAACCAATACAAATTAATTTACACCTTTACCTTTTTGGACATCCTTGATTGAGGTGTAAGGAATCTCAGTGATTCTCATTGCACTTAATTAACTTTAATTTACTGGACCTTCTGTCCAAAGAAGCAATCTATCTATTTGCTTCACAGTAGCTCGCTTTTATATTGAAAGTTTTGCTTTAAACAGTACTTCTATTGGTAATTTGACTGTAGCAAACATCAGTTATTTTGATTTGTAATTGTATTATGTAGCCAGCATTGCTATTTTAATTTGACTTCTCTCTTTACAGCCCAGATGACTTACTAAATGCCTTAAATGAAGGTATCAGCCGTGCTGATGTTATCATCACATCAGGTGGTGTGTCCATGGGTGAAAAGGTAAAACTATAGGGTTTATTTAATTTAATATTTAGTATTAGCTATAATGTTTAGTAGTTATTTTTATGATACAAAAAGCAGTACCCACGTGTAAAGTGTAGTAACACACATCATCACATCATTCAATACATCAGTTCATAACCCATATTGTATATCAGAATAAAAAGCAAAAGAAGAAAGACAGTCGGGGTTTAGAGGCTTGATTTTTTCAAAATATAATAATGTATTAGTCAGGTCTTTCATACATCTTTACATAGTCATTAGTACTGTACATCACCAAATATGTATCTCTGAGCCCATTGTTTCATCATGGGATTGGAGTATCCATACTATACAGAGGACAACTATAATTGTTTATAACCGCTTCCAGTCCAGTTACCCTACTCGTTTTGCCTAGATTGGCTGCCTAAGGGGTATATACTGGGGACTGTATGGTTTGGATGTAGTTGAATTAACAAAGTATGGAAAGTGATCGAGTGGCAATCTCAAAGTCAAATTTGGCATATATGGTGAATTGTTGAAATACTAAGCACTGACAGGTCTTGGAGGTAAATAGTTGCCAATTGTTTGAGTCTATTTTCAAAGTTCAGTGATGCATCTAGAAGCCTATCATCCTTGGTAAGAAAATATTAGGGAAAGCTTCCCATTCTTAGATTTCCCGAATTGATGTAGATAGCCTGTGTTTCTTTAAGATACAGCCACACAGGCTGTCAGAAAGAAAGTGGGAGTCTGCAGCCTTTTTGGCTACATCCAAAACCGTACTGTCCCCAGTATATGCCCCTATGGAAGACAATCTAGGCGAAACGCATCGGGTAATAATGACTGAAAGCGGTTATAAACAAATATAGTTGTTCTCTGTATAGTATGAAAACTCCAATCCCATGATGAGACAATGGGTTCGGAGATACATATTTGGTGATGTACAGTACTAATGACTATGTAAAGATGTATGAAAGACCTGACTAATACATTATTATATTTTGAAAAAATCAAGCCTCTAAACCCCGACTGTCTTTCTTCTTTTGCTTTTTTATTCTGATATACAATATGGGGTAGCAATTACCTTAAATTTGAAAGACAACATAGAGAGATAGTGGATCACTCTATATCCCTTTATTGGTTTTAATATGCATTGAAAAGAGAAATGCATTGGGATTAAAACTGTCTTTAATCCGACAGCCAAATTAATGAGGGAAGAATTTTAAATACAGCCTAATATGTAAGTATGTATGGAAGTGTAAATTAATACTCCAGGGCAGAGGTAGGCAAACGACGCCCAAGATGGCGTTTTTCTGAGAGCCCTCTGCGTGACCCAGGTGATAGAGCAGCCCTAACTGGAGCATCTCTGCTTACCCACCTTCCCCACACCGATATCCTGATTTAGGAAGAATCTCCTGAAGGTGACTTGACTAAATCTCCCAGTGGGTCTCATCATGCATTCCCATTAACTTGGAAGAAAAACGGGGCCAAAAGGTTTCCTACCAGTGGACTTCTCTTGTTCCAACATGGCCCCCTTCTGGAGGTAATCGAGCTCTGCTAGAAGATATGTGAGCTATCATGCAAGAGGAAATCTCTACAGACACCAAACAGCTCTCACTTGCCCTGTGAAATCAAGAAGATTGACACTTGTACCGCAGCCTTGGAAAGATTCAACCAGAGTTGTGATTGGTCATGGTTCTGAAATGAAATTGAAGCCCTGCAAGAGAAGCTACAAAGCCTTAAAGCCAAACAGAAAGAAGGGAGAATCGAGCAACAGACAGTAACCTCTGCTTTAGAGGTCTTGTTGAGAGTGTGGAAGATATCCAAGGTACTGTGAGAGCTCTCTTCCAAGAGTTAGCGCCAACCATTCCCATAGACCCACTAGAGATAGATTGGGTGCATCGTGTAAGGGACACGAACGACCACATGGTCTTCCGAGGGATGTAGTGTCGGAGCTTCACTACTTTAAACTAGAGAAAAACTTCTTCAAGCTGCCCGGGAAAAAGATTGTCTACTTTTTCAAGGCTCCGAATACCAGCTGTTTGTGGATTTGTCCCAGCTCACTATACAAAGGAGAGTGTACCTTCTGATCTTACAACAACACAAAATCCCCTATAGATAGGGATTCCCTTGTAAACTCATCTTTTCTTTAGATAATCGCATGTACCAACTATCTGCAATTTGGGATCTTCAGGCATGTTTCCAAGCTTTGGTGTTTGATCAGCTGTGGGAAGATACAGAGCAGAGGGATCAGCTGCAAACCTGCTCCTGGAGCTTCGTACAGTAAAAGAGAGGGATCCCTCTTATGTTGTTTCAATGCACTTAAGTTGTTTCTATGTTAGTTAACTGGTATGGTCTAACTCTCACTTCTACTAGCTCTTCCTATTTTGATATAAATGTTATTTTTTTTTTTTTTTTTGGAATGGGGCTAGTTTGTATTGAGTACCCATTGTTTACCACAAGATGGTGCTCTTTCTGGGAAAGCATACTCTCTGCACCTTATGGTGTTTGCTGTTATAGTAGGGAATCCCACTAGGGTAATTGTTCTTGGTTCTACAGTGTTTGTATGTTATTGCTGATTCCATTGTTTGCCATGTGCTCTACAGTTATGCGGGTGTATGTATTTTTTGAACTATGCACTCCTCCTTTCTTGTTTTTCCCCTTTCCCTAACCCCTTTATTCTATCCACTGTCCTTCCTGTTTCTCCTCCCCTGCTCCATGACTTTTAAATCTCCTTTACCTTCTCTCCAAGGGGGCGGGGTTTTCCCCCTTTTGGCACTCTTTGGAGCCGAAGGGGGGAATGTGCCTTCCATGCAACATACAGACGCCAAGGACAGGCGTCAAACCGATCTGTCAGCACCCATGATCCACCCCCCTACTTCTTCAGAAAACCCTCTTTTCCTCTTCTTTGGCCCCAAAAGACCTAAAAACCCTCAATACCCACTCTTCTATGCAACTTGTGCCACCACAAAGCAAATGAGAGTGTTGATTGTGTTTATGAGGGGACTCCAGGTCCATTGTACCAAACAAATTGCTGGCCCAGTGGGCAGGAATTCACTTTTCTGGGACTCAATCCCTGAAGCAGAGATGACCTTACTAACACACTATGCTCCTAACATGGGCCAGATTCCGTTTTCTTGGGGAGATACTGCCCTTACTCCAGAGCCATCCCAGGGGAGCAGTCATCCTTTGTGGGGATTCCAATATGGTCCTAGATCGCTCCACTAGCAACACCCACCATATGTATAAGGGATATTGGGGCTCCCAGGGAGTTCAGGGACCTTCTGGATTACATTCATTACATTCCCAAATCGATCATATCTTAGTCTCCTGCTCCTTTCCTACCGGCGGTCTCAGTGGCATCGATCCTAACTTTGCCATGGTCTGAGCAAAACCGCCTAGTACTTGCCTTCCAGGGACTTTTGTTTAAACCAGATAGATCCTCTTGGACTCTGAATGAGTTTCTATTCCTCCGTAAGGAAGATGTGGAGAACAGATAACCACAGGTCTTGACCTTCGTGCTCTGTCAGTGCACAACCCCTCCAGCCTGTGGGTGCCCTTAAGTGTTAGTCAGGGGTTGTATAATCCTAATGGCTACCCACCGGGTTTCACACGAGCGCCAACAAGCCAGATACTCCTCTGGCTCGGAAGCTTTGTTTATGGAGCCCCAGAGGAAGCCCATAATGCTGAAATGTTCTCACGGGTAATCTCCTTAAAGTGCTTGAAGAGGTCAAATTCTACCTGGCCACGGTATATACGGCCGCTACAGAGTTTTTTGAAACAGCAGGACCTGGACTTTGTGGAGACTCTGGAAGCCGATGTCACAGAAATGATACTGTACTGATACTATTGGCCATCAGTTCTCCTAAAACCAATAAGTGGCTGGGGGCAGACATCGACACAGCCATGTTTTATTTAAAAAAAAAAAGTGTGGATTGTTCCAGTTTATACTAAACTCTTAAATGCCATTAAGGAAAGAGGGACCATTGATAATATGTTGACCTCTACATAGTCATGATACCCAAGCCTGGCAAGGACCATCAGTGCTCCTAAATCTTGATCTCATGCTGCTCACAAAAATTATAACTAATAGACTAAATTGTGGGCACACAGAGACCAGACCCATTTCATGCCTCAGTGACGGGTTGGATAACATTCGTCGGGCAAGCCAGCTAGCCAGTAAAGCCAAAACCCAGGCCATGGAGGCAATGTTTCTGGCTTTGGATGTGCAAAAGGCCATTGGTGGATAGAGCTCTTTATTCAACGCCATAGGCCTTGATGAGGAATTGTGGCTTTAAATCAGAGAGCTTCCCCTGCAGGGGGGCACCAGACAAGGCTTGCCCCCTTTTGCTTATGCTTTTTATCTTGGTGATTGAACCCCTAGCCCAGTTCTTACGACCGATGTCAGAGGTATAAAGGTGGCAGGGACAACACATATTTGAATCCTCTTTGCTGATGACATCCTCCTTACCCTACCATCTCCCCACACTTCTTCCCTAATCTCACTACCCTCTCTAGTTTTGCCAAGATATCGGGGGTTGCATGTTAACGAGAGCAAATCCCTAGCCCTTTATCTCACAGCATCGGTGTTAGCAGGCACACTAACGTCTCTTTCCATTGGGTATTTAGGCTTCCATATTTGGGGGTCCACTTGACTTCATTGTGCTGTACTCTATGAAGCTAACTAGACAGCTATACTGAGGTCCCTGGTCTCTCTTCTGGAGTCCTGGCACCCATTTCACATATCCTGGTTTGGCGGGATTAATGCCATCAAGATGACGTACTTACCCTAAAATCCTCTACTTTTTTAGAGTTCTACCAATTGCAGTGCCTCCTGCGGTTTTACGCAAACTGCAAGCAGCTGTGCTTAAATATATCTGGGTACACACCAGATTGAGGGTGGCCCGGAATGTGCTCTGTAGGAGGAAGGACAGAGGGGGACTGGCAGAACCTCATATCACAAAATACTACCAAGCAGCCCAGATTGCCCCTTTGACTAAATTGCACGCTACATCGGAAGCTCTGATCTGGGTCTGCCTCAATATCTCAGATTGCCAACCAATTTCCATATCTCACCCGTTGAAAATCTCCCCCCATCGGCGCCCACTCCACCTTTCCTCTCCATTAGCCCACTCCTTTAAGGTATGGGATACGGTTAGAACCAAGGGGTGTCTCCTGTCTCCACACTTACCATTAACAAGCATATTGGGTAACCCCATGTTCCCTCCAGGTATTGAGGACCCCATGCCCCGGGTGTCCACATTTCTTTTAGGGAGGGAAGTACTGAAATTTCAATATTTCAAGCAAGAACATGAGTCCCCTAATACTGTATTTTTCTTGTATATTCAAATAAGACACCTTATAACATCCTTGCTCTGTACACAAACAGCTTCTCATGGCCTTACCGAGTTTGAATAAGCATGCAGGGATGACCCGCATAATAATGTTCAGTTTCCTCATTGTACTCTACATTGCTATCAGGCTTCCATGAGGGGCCACTGCCTTACACATGCACATGGACTCGGGATGTGGGGCAGGATGGCTCTGAGGATAAGTGGGAAAAGGTCTTGGCTTACTCTGCTCTCAAAACACTCTCACAGTGGAAACCACTTACAATCTCCTGTTTAGGTGGTACCTGATTCTGCTTCAACTATCACGGATATACCTCCCCCCCATGTTATGGTGGATTTGGAGAGGTGGGATCCATGTATCATATTTGGTGGGAATGCCCTACAGCACAGAGATCCTGGGCAGCCGTGTTCCGATACACCAACACAATCTTAGGTCTATCATTACAGATGACACCTACCATGGCTCTACTGCAGTTGGGCCTTTGGGACCACCTGAGTGTGGTATCAATATTTCATATCTTTAATGCAGCAAAACTAATTCTTGCCAGGGCTTGGAAGACCCCTCGGCTCAACTTTGGAGAGGTGAAAGCACATTAGAAAGAAATCCTTGTGAACTAAACACTGGCAGCTCTGGTCCTGGACTGTTTTGAGCAATTTCAGAACATATGGAAACCTGGGATCGATTTTTTTTCTTCCAGGACACATTTGACACTGCTGTTGAGAATTTTTGGCTGTGTTCACTAGGGGTGCTGGGAGGAGTACTTTCTTACCTTCAACCCCCCTTTTTTGGGGGGGAGATGCTGATAATTTCATTTGGAGGCTGGTTTATCTAAACCTTGCTGTTGCATTATTGCAGTGACAGCATGGGTATATTACGTATGGCATATCTAGGTATATTGTTGTGTATGTCTTAGAAAATACGTTTTCGCTTTGTAGGATAATATACTGTTCATATCTATGAAACTCAAATTTGAATTTGTAAATGGTTACTTTGTACTGTGGTTTATTTGCTTGTGATATTTAACCGTGTACCAAATGTAATTTTCTATATTGTGGAAAAACTTAATAAAATGTTTGTACATTCCAATAGGCCCAACATGCTTATAATCTTGCTGATTGTTTAAAATTTTAAGAAAATCAAATTGAGTTAAATTTGATTCTATCTTTGTTAGATGGCAGTGGCATACAAACTATATAGCAAGGCATATGCTGACATATTTTTTCATAAAATTAGCCTTATATTCATTATATTGTTTTCTTCAACTTATCTGTGGTGCCTAGCTACAAATATACATGTAAAAAAACTTCCAAATTTAATTTCCTATTTTTTTTAAATAGGATTATCTTAAGCAAGTGCTGGATATAGATCTTCATGCACAAATCCATTTTGGAAGGGTATTTATGAAGCCAGGGTAAGTTTTCAGTTTTATGGTTTTATGTACCCTGTTTTTTGTGCGTTTTTATCTGAGAGTAATTTTGGATAACGTGGGAAAGGATTTGAACTCCTGTTGTGTTTTTACTGCTTCCTTATCCTCTATTGGATTCACTGTTGGAAAGATTTACACACATTTCCTTCTCTAACAATGCTTTGAACAGATAGGGAGTAAAAATCGAATCAGAATATAGTCAGAAATGAAAACCTGACAGTGCTTCCCAGTTCTTATCTAAAACTAGAAAAAAATTAGCTTAAAATAAACTTGCCTGTTGTTGTTATTTTGTCCACAATTTTCAACAAAATTGGATTTACATGGCAAACTACAACAATAATATTTTGACAGCTCAAACCTAATGTTACAAAGTAATGCAATACTAACTGTGTCTGTTATATCTGGGGCAAACATTCCCTTAGGCTGGGTCGGATGGTTTAAAAAACGCATGTAAGCGTTCTTACCGCGTTTATGTGCGTTTTTATGGATTTTTATTAGCATTTTAAAGCTTGCCTTTAAACCGCTGGAAAACGTCTATGCCGCATTTTATGCCCCCATTTTACCTTTTCCCACATCAACCCTGTGTTTTAATTTTTTTAATTTTTAAAATATTACAAGGAGTGTTATAGATAACTCTCAAAAGCGTGCCTCAAAGAAACCTCCTGGTGTGGATTAGCCCATTGGAATGCATGGTAATTTCAAACATAGGCTATTTTTTTTCAAAGTTTTTATTGAACTTTTTGAATAAAATAAACAATGACATAACACAACAAATTTGCAGTGAATAACAGGAAAAGAAAAAAAATAAATAAAAAGAAAAAAAAAAGAGGGAAGGGGTGAATAGGGGGTTCAAAACTAAATAAGAAGAGCGCCAATCAGGAACCAGACTTCAGTAGAATAAACATATTAGGTCAAACGGCTCAACACCTCCTAGGTTACAAAGTCTAAATACAGCAAGTGTCAGTCGTTTTTAAATGTAGACCATAAAATATATAATACAAATAAGTTCAATAGTACAAAAATAGTGTTATTCACAGATTTGAAACTTGTGAGGTATACAGGTATATCAAGTTTAGAGTGAGATCTTAAAGGTTGGCCGGTAGAGGTACCTTTATTCATTCACCCCCTTTGTAATCATTTAAAATTTAAATTGAAGAGAAAAATGGGGGGGGGGGGATAAGAAGTTAAGGGTTACACAAGGGAGGGAGGGGGAAGGGTCAGGGTTGCCTGCTTGAATTATACATGAATATAAACTAACCACGAATCCCATGTGTTGTAGAACTTGTTAAGGATGTTTTTAAGAGTACAGGTTAATTTGTCATTGACCATTATCCAGTTAAGTTTGTTTTTGGTGAACTCAAGGGGACTATTAGAAGCTATTGAGATCCTCCCTTTTGATTCAATTATAAAACTGCAGTTTTTTTTCAAGTCCTACACTCTGGTAGGGTGGTTTCAACCCTTTAAGTTTTTTTTGAATAAAGAACCTGATTTGTTGATAACGGAAAATTTCTGTATATGGAAGGGAGAGGCTCTCTTGTAAATGTGGGAGGCTCAGAATAGCCTTGCCATCAAGAAAATTTACGATTCTGAAAAATCCTTTGTTGCACCACCAAGAGAATTGAGCCAGTTCACAACCTGGAGGAAATTTAGGAATATGCCATAGGGGAGTAAGTGGAGCATGGGGGAGTGCAGGTTAAAATTAGTTTTTTGTCAATCCCATACTGAGAGAGCATGTGAAAGTGAAGGACAGAGAATCGCAGGTCTCTTGGAGGAGGGCATCCACATAAGGACCTCGATTGGTATTGAGGGGCAGGCCAAGGGCCTCCAGGTCTGTCCATTGTGGTCTTGGAGGTGGAATATAAGTTTGGCCTAATGCTGAGATTTGGGCTGCTCTGTAGTATACCATTATGTTAGGTACACCCAATCCTCCCAAAGTATATAATGTAGTTGCATTAATGCAGTGAAGTTTGTCTCACCAAACAAATTTTATGAGTTTGTTTTGGATATTCCTTAAGACCAGCCTGGGTATAGCAATAGGGAGGGTGCAGAAAAGACAAAGCAATCTGGGTAAAGTGTTCATTTTGATTGCAGCTATTCTCCCAAACCAGGAGGGGGGGCTAGAACACCATCTATTCAGATCTCTAGCTTTTGCATGAAACGGGGGGAGGGGGGGTAACTAGCTGAGTATAGATCATGGTAAAAAGAGGTAATCTTATAATAGGTGATTGCTTTGGATTTCCATGTGAAGTCAAAATTATCTTTGAGTTGGGTGATTATGTTTGGGGGCAATGAAATATTTAGGGCCTACGATTTGGCTCCATTTAGTTTTAAACCTGACACCTCTGAAAAGGAGCTCAACTCTTTAAATAAGTTGGGCAAGGAGATGGGAGGACGTTATATACATTAGGTGTCATCAGCAAAAAGTCCACATTTATGTTCTATAGGACCACATCAGATGCCCTTGATGTCAGGATTAAGCCTTACAGCTATTGTTAAGGGTTCAATTGCTAAAGTGAAAAGTAAAGGAGAAAAGGGGGCAGCCTTATCTGGTGGATTTTAATTAGGGGCCAGTAATGTCCTTTAATTATTGCTATTTTGGTGGAGGGTGAGGAGTATAGAGAGGACACAATTCGGCAAAACGCTGGGCCAAGGCCCATTTTAAGAAGGACTTTCAGATAATCCCACGGTACACTTTCAAAAGCTTTGTGTAGATCTAATGTAAAGTAACATCGCTTTTCTTTTTGGCCTGCCATCCTAGTTACCATATACAGCTGAAATCATGTTTATTGTACGTCTAGTTTGGTCCTGGGCTTGTTGATGGTGAAAAAATCCCACTTGGTCCTGATGGATGTAGTGGTCTAGAAAGGAACCTAGATGCAGGGATAGGATTTTTGTCATAATTTTAAGATCGCAATTTATTAGGGATATAGGTCTATATTTAGAGACTTCAGCAGGATCCTTGCCAGGTTTGGGAATAACACTAATTAGGGCTTTATTATCATCTATGGGTACTTAATTTCCTTTGCAAGGGAAATTGAAATAGTCTGAAAGGTGATTCGTTAATATCCTGCTAAAAGTCTTATAATAAAAGTTGGGTAAGCCATCCGGACCAGAGATTTTAGCGTGGGGTTTACATAATCTCGGAATTGGGAGCCTGGAAAAAAATGTTTCAACTTTAGAACTATCCTTGGATTTAGGTTCTTCATAGAGCATCTGGTAGACGCTATGAAATGCTTCCAGGACCAATATTGGGTTTTGGGATAATCTTCCATCGCCCAGCTTGATTTTTGGAAGCACAGTTGTTTGTGCCCTAATATTCAGTTTATTTGCCCGGGACGTGACAGGTTTGTCACCCCAAGTAAAAAATGTATGTCTGGCCCATCTCAGTGTCTTTTCTGCTTTGGTTGTGAGGCAGAGGCTTAGTTCTGTGCGCAGAACTTCAATTTGGTCGCAAACATCTATGTGAGGATTCTGCTTTTGTTGTAGCTGTAACTTAGATTGTTGTTGTTTTTGGTCAACGAGGAGTGTGGCTTGTTTTTTAAGTTTGGTACCCAGGGATATAAATTGGCCCCTAATATGGGCCTCCCAATTAGTAGAAGGTGAAGTATCTAGTGGGTCATTAAATCTAAAGTATTCTTTTAATTGATTACCAATAGTCTGGCAGTGGGTGGGGTCACTCAAAATGCATTCATTAAGCCTCCAATGGGATTTAGGGTTTTTGGAGCCTAGGCCCAAACATAGGCTTTTAAAGCCTCCGGGTAAACGCTGGGGAAAACTCCGTGTAGGCTAACCCTTAAACATTCCAGTTACTTTGAAGTGTTAGGCTACTTTAGTTCTAACATACTGACAATTTCTCCTATTTCAGGGCTTTGAGCAGATGTTGGATTGCTTCAATGGTAGCTGTTTTATGTGTACTGCATTTTCAGCAAAAGATTTTAATGTCTGCATGTGGATAATCTACCCTAGGCAAAATTAGATTCTTAAAGCCAACATCTATTAGGCTTTTACTGTTAACCTTGTCCTATAGATACAATCTGCTTGGAGGTTTCTGACTTTAATATATTCTGAATTGATGATCCAAAATAATGTTGCAACATCTGAAATAAAACTTCTTTTTTGCAATAGTATTTGAATCTGCTAGCATCTTCAGAACAGGATATTGGTAATGGCTGCCTTCATATTGCTCATTTTACATGTTAATCTATTGTTCAAGTGTTTCAGCCTGCCATCGTTTTTGTAGATTGCATGCTTAGTATAGAGGAGTATATCTGTTGTGTATTTGATTTTTGTCATCTTTTTAGTGCAGGTTCACCTAACATGACATTTTTAGCATTATATAAAAGGTTAATATGAACAAAAATAGAGAAGGAAAAGTTGGGGATAAAAAGCAATTCTTAAAGTACATACAAATCATATATGGTCTTGACCCATGGGTTAAATGGGTATATCCAGATCTTGACTAACACTACTACCAACTACGCAGTAAGTCATTCACTATTACTTGGTAACCTATGTATATATCCTAGACATCTAATTCCCAACCCACCCACTCAACACCAATACTCTTTTCCAATATACAATTTAATCTCTGCTCATAAAGCCTTTAGAAGGGCTTTTATCTTCTACCTTTCATCTACATTACCTTATATCATATTGGTCATTACTACCATGATTATACCCATGATTGTATGATGACTATACCCATCACATTTACCAATGTTGTAGGACACAAAACAATCTTTTATACATAAAGAGAGCACTAGCGAAATACTGTTTTGTGGTATATCAACTATGTTCATGAATTTATGATGCAATATTGTATCTTCTTGTATAGTCCTGTTAACGGTTTCTATGCATCTGTGAGGAAGCCACTCAGCGAAACATGTTAAGATAAGAGACCAATTAACCATGTTTACTATTACCATGTTATAGTCTGGGAATATACCTCTCTAGTCAAGGTGATCTGAATATACCCATTAAACCAATGGGTCAAAACCATAAATGATTTGTATGTACTTTAGGAATTGCTTCTAATTGCTATTATTCAATACAATATAAGCTTGTTTTGCCAACAAACCCCAACTTTTCCTTCTTTATTTTAGTTCATATTGGCTATATTTTTGGGGTGGCAATAGAATTTTCACAACAGGACTAATTGCCATCTATATTTCTCTAACTTATATAAAAGGTTGGCTATCATTTTTTATCATGAAAAAAATGTCTGTTTTTTTTATTTTTTTAAAAAACTTTTTTTTTCTATTTTTGGGGGGTGGACCACTCTCCTAGTGTCCTCCTTACTGTCTCTGCAGTAAAGATGGAATGGGGAACCTACAGACCCCTGGAATAAATATGTCACATATCCCTAGAGGCTTCGGGCTGCTCCTTCTACATATGCCTAAGATCAGACATGCACAGAAGGAGCTTTCCCCACTGATCCCTCTGCACCAGAAAGAAAAGAAACAGAAATCTGCAATGGCGTGGGATTGACTAAAATTGGATTGCAGAGAGATCAAGGGCTTATTGAAATTAAGGGTTTTTATTTTTTTTTTAGGAAAGTTCTGCTTTAAGAGAAAGCAAAAAACCCCTAGTGGCCAAACCCATTTATTTCCCTGCTGTATAATTCAGTTTATCTTAGTGCCGTAAGGAGTAATGAGTTTGTTCTTCCTTCAGGAAAAACTAAGGATGCTGAAAACAGAATGGGCATCACTAGCACATGAGGGTTCTAGGCCTGTTTATTATTATTATTATTATTAAACAGGATTTATATAGCGCCAACATATTACACAGTGCTGTACATTAAATAGGGGTTGCAAATGACAGACTAAAACAGACAGTGATACAGGAGGAGAGGACCCTGCCCCAAGAGCTTACAATCTAGTAGGTGGGGGAATTTACACACAATAGGAGGGGGATATGTAGTGGTGGGAAGTAGTGATGGTTTCAAAAGACAGAAGAAGATGGGTGGGCAAGTTTGAATAAATGGGTTTTGAGTGCTCTTTTAAATGAGCAGAAAGTAGGAACAAGCCGAATAGGACAAGGAAGACCATTACAGGGAGTTGGGGCAGCTCTAGAGAAGTCTTGTATCCGTGCGTGTTATGAGGTTATAATTACTAGGTCATTGGAGGAGCGGAGAGAGCATCTGGGGGTGTACTTTTTTTACCAGGTCAGAAATGTAAGTGCGACAATAACTGTGTAGTGATTTGAAGGCAAAGCACAGAAGCTTGAATTTGATTCTAAGGTGAAATGGAAGCCAGTGTAGAGATTTGCAAAGAAATGCAGTGGAAAAGGAGCGGTGGGAAGGATGGATAAGTCAGGCTGCAGCATTCATAATAGATTGTAGAGGAGAGAGTCGGGTTAGTGAAATACCAGAGAGGAGGATGTTACAGTAGTCCAGACGAGAGATGATAAAAGCATGTACAAGGAGTTTGGTGGTCTCAGGGGACAGGTAGGGGCGAATTTCGGAGACGTTGCGTAGGTGAAAGTGACAGGACCTAGAAATGTTCTGAATATGGGGGGTAATTGAGAGGGCAGAGTCAAAGGTGACACCAAGACAACGTGCCTGAGGGGAGGGCCAAATAACATTGTTGTTAACAGTTAGATATATGTCAGGGGGAGATTTGGAATTTGAGGGAGGGGATGATGATGAGTTCTGTTTTATCCAGGTTGAGTTTCAGGAATCGGTCAGACATCCATGATGAGATGGCTGACAGGCAGCATGAGACCTTATCCAGGACTGAGGGAGACAAGTCAGGAATGGACAGATAGATTTGAGTGTCATCAGCATACAGATGGTACTGTAGGCCAAAGGAGGATATGAGACTACAGAGAGAGGAGGTGTACAGAGAAAAGAGAACCAGTCCAAGGACTGACCCTTGGGGAACATCAACAGGGAGGAGAGTGGGTGAGGAGGAGTTACCATTGAAAGAAACTTGAAAGGAGCGGTCAGACAGATAGGAAGCAAACCAAGAGAGAGCAGTGTCACTGATACCAATGGAGTGCATGATTTATATTGGAAGGAGGTGTGTAAACAGTCAATGGCAGAGGAAAGATCAAGGAGAAAGAGCAGGGAAAAGTTGCCTTGAGACTTAGCTCTGATGAGGTCATTGGCCACTTTAGTAAGGGCTGTTTCAGTGGAATGGGCAGCTCTAAAACCAGACTGGAGGGGGTCAAGGAGAGAATTGGTGCTCAGGTAATCGGCGAGTCTTTTGTAGACAAGGCGTTCAAGAAGTTTAAAGACATATGGGAGAAGGGAGATAGAACGGTAGTTAGAGGGTAAGGAGGGGTCCAGTGAGGGTTTCTTTAGGATAGGGAGAATTATGGCATGTTTAAAAGCTATGGGGTATTTATCAGTAGAAAGGGAGAGGTTGAATAGTTTGGTTAGGGCAGGGGCCAGGGTGGAGGAATGGGCACGGAGTAGATCAGAGGGAAGAGGAGATAAGACTTCGTCCACAGTGATAGGGCTGAGGGAGGCTAATGATGATTTACAGGTGGAAGGGAAGGGTAGGGTTGTAGTGCCTCGGTGGGCAGAGACATCATGTCAATTTTTGTCTATTTTATCTCTAAAGTAGGTGGCAGTGTCTTGGGCAGAGAAGAATGTTGTTGGGGGAGCAGGTGTGGGGTTTAGGAGGGAGTCAATTGTAGAGAAGAGGTTGCGTGGGTTGGAGGCTTGAGAGGAAATGACTACGGAGAAATCATTTTGCTTGGTGACAGTGAGCTTTGTGTTAAAGCTTTGTAGCTTGGCTTTGTAGTCCATGAAGTCAGCGCTGAGCCCAGATTTCCTCCACTTGCGCTCAGCTGCATGAACAGTCTTTTGTAGCTGTTTGGTGTAATTGTTGTGCCAGGGTCGGGGGTTGGCAGGACGGGGGTAGCGGAAGGTGGCAGGGGCAACATTATACAAAGCCAAAGAAAAAGAGTGGTTTAATATGGTGGCAGCTTCATCTGGGGAGGTGATTTTGGAGAAGCAAGGCAGTTTGAGAAAAGGTTGTGGTCAAGGTTACGGATATCTCTCTGCCATTGACCAGGTCTGGGATGTGGCAAGGGAGGGCAAGAGTTTGATAGGTTGAAGGTGAAAAGGTTATGATCAGAAAGGGGAAATAGTGAGTTGTCAAGGACGGTGAGGTTGCAGAGTTTAGAAAATACCAGGTCTAAAGTGTTTCCGGCTATGTGTGTGGGGCCATTTATGTTCTGTGTGAGTCCAAATGAGGAGGTAATGGAGAGCAGTTTGGCTGAGAAGGGAAGGTTGGGCTCATCCATTGCAACATTAAAGTCACCAAGGATGACTTCCGGGGGAGGAGTCACCACGAGCAGACACACACACATGGAGCTCTGTGGGGTTTGGAGACTTGCATGTGTGTTTACTGATTCTGGAGACAAGGGACTTCCATCTGGTGCAGGGGAAGACTGCTGCTGCTGTCCTGGATACT